>NC_140233.1:29883446-30053446 GCF_951802725.1 Rutilus rutilus
TTGCTTCTTGGGAGAGATTCCCTGAGAACTGCTCGGGAAGATCTCCTGGCCGTGATTAAAGCATTTAAAGGACAATTGCAGGTCAATTTATTCCTGCGCAGGAAGCTAGTTTAGGTAGGAAGCTAGTTTAGAAAACTAATTAGTTAGGGGAACAAGTTAGACTAGGTAAGATATCCAAGTGAGGACGTCGCCAGGAGACGAGACTCAGGTCCAGAGTTGGGTGTCCATTTGGAGACACCCCAGATAGTTAGGTAGTTATGCAAAAAGCTGGTGATCTATAGAGTGGGGACGTCAAGGACGGGAACCAATAAATAGAGCCGGATAGTTAGGTTTAGAGAAACAATCTACCACAATATACATTTACCAATGTAATAAATCTAGTACTATTTCTTTAATATCCCACACTTTAAACTGTTTGCTTTCTCTGTCAGTAGAATGCCTCAGATGTGTGTTTACAGTTTGCTTCTGCTTCCTGTGTTGCACCCCTGGAAAAAGGGGAGAATTGACATAAATAAAATGAGACGACACAAACTCGTTATCTGTGCGCCAGCTGTATTGACTGTGTGAACTCTTTTCTTTCTTTTTCAAAACAACATAAAAAAGAATTGAATGTATTCATCAATATATTAGTTCACATTAATATGCGGACAAATCAACAATGTAAAACAATGTATAACAACAGTCATCATAACTGTGATTTAAATACATTTTTTTATAACTGAATATGTATTAGCACTAAAGCTCCATTTTTAACATTGAGTCCTGTATCAACTTTTCTTCAACTTCTTTAATACTAAAATAAAATGAAACACTTTTTCAGCAGTCACTTATCCATAGACAGATTAACCTTTTTTTTTTTTTATACACACTTATTTACAAAACACAATTTACAAAATCTCTCGTTGGGAGATAAGTGCAGAACATAGTTAAACACAATTAAATGGAACAAAATTCCGATAAAGAAAATAAATACAAATAAATATAAAATAAAATAAATTAAGCAAAGGCACTTCAGTCCATAAGGCATGTCAAAGTTGTTCACATACATATATTGTCCTCAGTCTTCATATATTCTTAAAATAAAGTTACATGGAAGCTTTACAAGTTAAAATAACAAATATTTTGAGACATCTTCATATAGAGAGTAAATGTTATCACTGGAGTCTTTCAAAAGTTTCAAAGAAGCAAAGTATTCCCTCAGTTCAATTTTAAACACCATTATGGATGGATTTTTGTTTTGCCATTTACATTTATGAATATGGTATTTACCCATAATTGTTATGATATTGTACATTCTAAAAAGTTCCTTCGGAAGGTTTTCATTACAAAAAAGAATTTGCTATAACTTTAATTCTGTAATTATCTCCATTTTTGTTTCCAGCCAATTCATGACATCTTGCCAGAATATTTTTATTACTGAACAAGAGAAAAACAAATGTTCAATAGTTTCGTCTTCCTGGGAACAGAACACACATGGCTCCACTTCAAAACCAAATCTCTTTTTAAGCATTGCTGCTGCTGGATAATATCCATTTATAATTTTGAATTGCATTTCTTTGATTTTAGGAGGTATAGGCCATTTCATGAATTTGATGTATTTATTTGTTATTTTGTCATCATAATGCCTTATTTTTATATTTTGGTCAAAATCATGAAATAGTTTACATTTGAATATTTTGCTAATACAATTATTGTTACATTTTTTGCTATTTAGGGGAATTTGGTTTAGTTGCAGTTTAGGCAAATTTATTTGACTTTTGGAATAATGTAAATAGTTTTGTATCATCTTTAATAGGGCTATTGGTATTGCTTTACATACCTTATTATAATCCCTTATTAAACTTTGTATATTAAATTTTGTTTTAAAATCCGTAAACCTAAGAAAATTACCTTGTTCATCTAATATATCTGTGATGAAAATGATTCCCTTTTCAAACCAATTTCTGAAAAAAAGTGTCTTTCTACTTATTGTTCTCACTCTGTTGTTCCACAAGGTGGAGCCATGTGGTGTACAATTATGAGTAAATACCATCTTCCAGTAATGAAGAACTTGTTTATGATATTCAGACAGTTTTACTGGCAATTTGGATACCTCGAAATCGCACTTTAAAAGAAACTCTAAGCCTCCCACTTTATCAAAAATATTTTTGGGAATATGATACCATAGAGAATCAGGTTTATCTAAAAAGGCTTTTACCCAATTAACTCTAAAAACTCCAACCATAGATTCAAAATCAATTGTTTTTAACCCCCCTTTATTATAGTCCTTTACAAGTTGTGATTTTTTGATGTAGTGCGTTTTATTACGCCAGATGAATTGGTAAATTATAGTATTTGCTTTTCTTATGTTTTGTGAACTAATATAGAGAGAATAGCTTGGGTAAATTAATTTAGAAATTCCTTCTGATTTTGACAATATGTTACGTCCTAAAATAGTTAAGTCTCTTGTTAACCAATGATTTAGGGTTTTTTTTTATTTCTTCAAATTTCTCTGTGATATTTTTGGATTCTCTTATTGCCAAGTTTTTAGATAGATGAATGCCCAAGTATTTAACATCATTCTTAACTGGAATCATCTCCAAGTCTGTCTCAGTGCAATTATACAAGGGTAATATTTCACATTTTTTTAGATTAAGACAAAGGCCTGATGCCCTTGAAAAAACAGAAATCGCATTTAAAGCCTTCTGAAGAATTGATTTGTCCTTTAGAAATATCACTGTATCATCAGTGAATTGGCTTATTTTCAATTCGGTGTCACAAACTTTTATCCCTTCAAGGTCTTTATTATTTACTACAAAATAGGCCAAAAGCTGAATACAGAGAATGAATAATTTTGGTGAAATTGGGCACCCTTGTCTTATTCCACAAGAGACATTGATTCTTGGAGTGATGTCTGATTGAAGTGAAATATAACTATATATTTGGTCATAAAACATTCTGATTACCCTACAAAAGTTGTAACCAAACCCAAAAAGTTGGAGCGATTTCAGTAAAAAGTCATGCTCGATAGAATCAAATGCCTTGAAAAAATCAATAAACAATATTAGGCTTTCTGTGTTAATAAGGCTCTGGTAGTCTAACATGTCCATAATTAGTCTCACATTGTTATGAATATGTCTACCTTTTATAAGAGCTGACTGAAATTCATCTATTAAATTTTTCAAGACATTTTTTACTCTGTTAGCATATACCAAAGCTAGTAATTTATAATCATTGCAAAGTAGAGTTATAGGTCTCCAATTATCTAATAGTAATAAGTCTTTATTGGGTTTGGGCAACAAGGTTATCAGACCAGTTTTCATTGTAGGGGATAACTGACCATTTTTTATGCAATTGAGATACGCGTTAAATAATAAATTTTTAATATCGGTCCAAAAAGTCTTAAAAAATTCTATAGATAAACCATCAATTCCCGGTGATTTACCGTTTTTCATTTGTTTTAAAGCTGTTTCAATTTCTGTTAAGGTTACATCTCTTTCTAATAAAAATGTGTCTTCATCTGTTAGTTTTGTTACATTTTCGTTTACACTTTTCAGAAAGGCATCACAATCGTCACTCTGAAATTTTTTCGTATATAAGTTACTATAGAATTGACATACTTCCTCTGTTATTTTATTTGTGTCTTGAATAATATTTCCATTTTGGTTTAATTTTGTTATACATTTTTTAGTCTGTCTCCGTTTTTCAAGGCTATAAAAATATGATGAGTTTTTTTCCCCGTGCTCAATCCATTTGGCTTTTGATCTTACAAAGGCGCCTTTTGCCTTCTCCAAGTATATAACATCTAGTTGGTTCTGAAGCATGTGTAACTCTTGTGTCTCTTCTACAGTTATGTTAGGTTTTCCACATAATAAACTTATCTTTTCAACTATTTCCTTTTGTTTACGTTTACGATTGTCAGCTATTTTCTTTCCAGTTTCAATAGCTTGTTGCTTTACTCTAAATTTAAACCACTCCCATTTACTTATATCTGACAAATCCATGTCATTAATTTCAAGACATATTATTCTAATCTGGCTACAGAATTCTTCGTTCATCAACAAGGTATTGTTAAATTTCCAAATATTGTTTGATTTTTGTTTTTGTTTGACTATTGAGAGTGACAAACCAATAAGACAATGGTCCGTAAGAGGAGATGATTGAATATCACATTTTGGTGTAAGATTAGTAATATTTGGAGACACAAGCCAATAATCTAACCTCGAGCATAGGTTAGCATCGGCTGGGCTAATCCATGTAAATTGCATTGTGTTAGGGTGTGTCACTCTCCAATAATCTACCAAGTTATTGGATAAACAAAAATTATTTAACATGTCATTATATTCTGGTTGTAACCCCTTGGGAGGTTTTCTGTCAAGCCAGGAATTAGGTGTTATATTAAAATCACCTCCAATTATTATGCTATCCGTACTATAAGTTGCACTCCATTCCCTGATAGATTGAGTTAACTTTAACATCATATTTCTATTGAGAGACCTGTTGTTGTACCCCATATACATTAATCAAAATCATTTTAAAATCAAATACTTTCACCACAACCATTAGCCAGTGACCTGCTTCATCACTTTTATAATCAATAACTTTCCCTATAAACCTAAAAAATAAAATCATCACTCCTGCGGAATGAGAAGTTCCATGTGAATACAAAATATTGTCTCCCCATTGTTGCTTCCAGAATTTTTCATCGTCCTTGTTAGAATGTGACTCTTGTATCAAAATAAGGTTGGCTTTGACTTCCTTACAAAATAAAAAAAATGGCCTTACGCTTAATATTATTTTTTAAACCTCGAACATTTAAAGAACTAAAACCAATAGACATAGCCTACGAATAAAACAAAATACACGCTCTTAAATGCGCTTAAAAAAAGGATTTAAGGCATGAATGAACAATCTGTCATAGATTTCAACTTTGACATTAACAGTAACAGTCCCCTTAATCAAACTTGTGAATCAAGGTGATGACACTATACTTAACCTGTGAAAGGTGCCTCCACTCTTTTTCCGTTTATAATAGCATACCCTTCCTTCAAGTAAGCTTTTTTCCCATTGCGTCTGGCCTCCTGTACCGTCGGATACAGCTTTGCCCGGGCTTCACGATCTTCTTTTGACCAGTCCTGTCTGAATTGGACATGCGGCTCCTTGCAGACTCTGGCCTCCCTCGACCTCCTCCAGATCTCGTCCCTCGTCGTCCGCATACCAAACTGCATGATGATCGGTCGTGGTCTCATGTTGAAGGCGGGATCATCTTTCTTTCCCAGACGATGGACAGTATCAACCTTGTCTCGTAGTTTCTCCACTGAAATAGGAATCACTCTTGTGAGAATACCGATCACCATCTCTCTTGTATCCTCGTTTTCCTTCTCTGGTAGCCCGATCAATTTGAGATTCCATCGTCTTCCGTATCGCTCGATTTCCCGGCATCTTTCCTTCAGCTCCTTGTTCTCTTTTGTCAGCCTATCCACTTGCGCGTTGAGTTGAATTATTTCATTTTTATTTTCTGTCACCTCTTTTTCGTTATTTTGGATGCGCTGTTCAAAGTTTTCAAACTTTCTTTCAAACGCGTCCAGTCTTTCCTCAAATCTTTGTGACAGAGTGTGAATGGCATCATATATGCTTTCCATGCTTACTTCTTTTGATTCATCTCTCCTCTTCAGTTTTTTTGGATTTGGACTCTGTAACGGAGTGTGGTCGCTCAGAGGTTTTGCCATCTGCATCTCTTCTTCAACAAATTCGTCAAAACATGCCTCACGTATCCCATCCACGCTGCAGTCATGTTCATTGAGGCTAGCTTGATCCTGAGTGTTAGCCATTTTTTTTTCGAGTGTATTATTTTGTGCGTCTTTTGTGTCTTTTCAAAAAAGTGTCTCACAATAGTCTTTTAAGAGTGTTGTTTACCTCACAATGGCTTGAGGGGTGACTGTTGTTCAAAATTAACTGTTTTGGATGTCAAAATCACTTTTTCTGTCAGACCCTGCAACTTTTACGACTGCTCACTCCGCCATCTTGCTCCCCCCTCTCCATAGACAGATTAACCATGAAATACAGAAAAATAACATAGACTATATTTAACATAACATTTACTCCTAACCATTTCAGATAATAAATGGTATATAAGGACATAAGATGCATTCAGTTTAGCCCACAGTTTCCTCGTGGTTAGCATGTCAAACACACGATAATTAAACCATCAAATCTTAAATTTTCATATATGTTCAGGAGAAATAATGAGCTTTACAACCACCGTATAGTTTTAACTCACAACAGAAATTAATTTATAAATAGTCTATACCTGGAAAAGGGGAAAATAGACATAAATAAAATGAGACGACACAAACTCGTTATCTGTGCGCCAGCTGTATTGACTGTGACGCAAAACATAGAAGCCGTTTCTCAATACCAAGTACGCAAAGTTCGGACTTGAGTCCTTGGTAGTTCGGACTGACAAGTTCGACTCAGGAGAACGAACTCCCGAGGACGGGAGGACGCGAGTCCGGTAATTCTGCAAATGGAACAGCGGCGTACTTGATAGCGCCACTCAGCTCGCTCTGGCTACTCCGGTTATCTCTTTATAGGCTACAAATAAAACAAAATATGTTATAAACCACCACTTTGCCTCTTTTCATTTTCATTTAAAAAAGATCTTTAACATAATGGCCACACAAATGAGGTTCAGGCAACGCAATTGATTATCTTCACTGCATATTTAGCCTACAACAACACGAAATATAAAGCACAAACCTGACTCTTTTTGTTTTCATTTAAAAAATATGATGAATAAAAAAACATTATAATATTGATCATTAAAACGAACATTTAGCAAAAAGAGACAGGGTTGTGTCATATATGTATATACAGTGAAGAGAATGTAGGCAACATGTAGGCTATTATAATAAAATATTTTATATGTTTTAAATAAAATGACATAACCTTTTTTGCTAAATGTCAGTTTTAATGATCAATAATAGCCATTCTAAAAGTATAAGTAGCCTAAAAGGTATAAGAAGCTATACAATAATAAAGCCAATGATTCAGTCAAACATAAGTCAGCTCTCTAGGCTACATAGTTAAATAGACTAACGTTAAATAAAGCTATAACTTCACTTTGCCCTCAGCTAAAACGTTTTGCCAGGGAACAAATAATACATTAATGAGACAAATAAAATAAATAAATCGCCTGTTGATATACACAGGATGATTTAAATCTCATTTTATACCCATAGACTGTAAAAGGTTATACCACTAGACTAGAGACATCCGAGCCAACGGCAAGTCAGCAGCAGAAGCCGAGAAAAGGCTGTTCTCGGCGGGGTACGAGCACAGAGCGTCCGATTTCCTGGTTCTCACAACTCCGAAAACGTCAGATCAAATTTTCAAATAGGCACTATCTTTATAAATAAACCAAAGATTTGAGCTTTAAACAACTACATTCTCGCCTGAAATACTCTTAAAACTACATTTCGTGACACATTTATAGCAGTATTTTTAAATTACGCGGGGTTTCTCCTCTGCTATTGAAGCTTGCTGGTTGGTGGTGTGAGATGCATTCTGGGATACCTGGCTTGTCAAGTCCGCACAAGTCACCTCTTGATGCATCCTCGGTAAAAGGGGCGGATCAAGAACACATCCGGGGATTCGAACTGGACTTGGCTAGATGTGATCTTTGAAATGGAACAGTACTAAGGCAGCGACTGATGACGTTTCACAAGTCCACAAGAACACAAGTACAGACAAGGACGCATATTGAGAAACGGCTAGAGTGTGTCAGCTACTGCCTGCAGCCTTTTGTTTCCCCCTAGTGGACATTTCCTGAATTACAATTTATTTTTCTCTAGTATAAATCATATTGATTTTAACCACACTACATACTCCCCCTCACAATTAGATGTTGTCCCAACATCTTGCAGTTAACTTAGGCTTTAGTAACGACCATCTTTTTAGACTTTGTTTTATGTGGACTATGCTGCTTTTACTACATCTGAGCCTGTATTAAGCCAGTCTATCCCTGATATCCGTATGCAAGATATGGGTAAGGATTATAAAATGGCCCTGGGCTTGGTCCAGTTCTCCTCTGGCCAACGAGTGAACAGTGTATGATTATGATCCAGGCAGCATTACGGGTCAGAAGTCAGATTGGTCGTGTCGATGAGGCCGGCACTTCAGGGATGCGTCATGGTTGGGTCCACGTGCAGATCCACCATCTAATCTGGATACGGCCGGAGTCCACCTCACTTCAGAAACGGAGAGATTGCTTGACACTTCAGTACCGCGTTGTTGCCGTGTCCAGGCGCTGGTCCTTCATCGGATCTGGATACGGCCTGAATCCGGCGGACTGCGGTAAACCTCGGTATAAGCAGAGAGACTAATATTAACGTAGACACCATTCTTCTTATGATGTAACGAGTACATCAGGATTCATGGGAAGTGGTCCCGGTTCCAGCTGACCTAATCTATGCAGCCTAATATGGAATTATAGAAGTCTATAATGTATTATGTGAATGCTATGTCAAAGAGATGTGTCTTTAATCTAGCTTTGAACTGACAGAGTGTGTCTGCTTCCCGGACAATGGTAGGAAGACTGTTCCAGAGTTTTGGTGCTAAATAGGAAAAGGATCTACCGCCAGCAGTCGATTTTGATATTCTAGGTATAATCAACTGGCCGGAATTTTGAGATCGCAATAGACGTGAAGGACTATAATGCGTTAAGAGCTCGCTCAAGTACTGCGGAGCTAAACCATTTAGTGCTTTGTACGTGATCAGCAATATTTTAAAATTTATACGATGTTTAATAGGGAGCCAATGCAGTGTTGACAGAACTGGGCTAATATGGTCATACTTCCTGGTTCTGGTAAGAACTCGAGCTGCTGCGTTTTGAACCAGCTGTAGTTTGTTTATTAAGCGTGCAGGGCAACCACCCAGTAGAGCATTACAATAATCTAGCCTTGAGGTCATGAACGCTTGAACTAATTGTTCCGCATTTGTCAATGAGAGCATATGACGTAATTTAGATATATTTTTAAGATGGAAAAATGCGGTTTTACAGATACTAGACACGTGACTTTCAAATGAAAGATTGGTATCAAAGAGCACACCCAGGTTCCTAACCGACGACGAAGACTTAACAGAGCAGCCATCGAGTGTTAGACAGTATTCTAGGTTATTACGTGAGGAAGTTTTTTGTCCAATAATTAGAATCTCTGTTTATTCAGAATTTAGTAGTAGGAAATTACTAGTTATTACAAGTTGCATTTTTTTAACAAGCGGTTTAATCATAGCCAGCTTAAAAGTTTTCGGTACATATCCTAATGACAAAGATGAATTAATGATTTTAACAAATGTAAACATAAAAATAATGTCAAAATTAATTACATTGTTAATGAAATGTATTTTGAAACTATTTTGCATACCTGTAATTAAAACAAGATGTTTATATCATATGTTGGTCCTATTTTAGGTTATTTTAACTTTTTTTGTTGTAAGAATAACATGAATAGATTCAGGAAACAACTTGATGTTCAGAATGTGCTGAAAATTATCCAGGGAGATGACAGTGGATGTGATAAGGGATGTGACAGTGACTGGGAAGAAGGCATTGATGGAGGATGATGAATCAAGTGGGTCTGATTTAGACATTAGCATCAAGTGATTTAGATTTAGAAGCTGCACAACATAAACTCTGGGAAGCAAAATACAACCAGCCAGGGTAAAAAAAAAAATCTTGGAGAAAGAAACATTTTGAAATCCCTGAGTGCACATTCAAAGGGCCGAGTATCACACCTCCAGACAATCTTCTAACGCCCCTGGAGTATTTCAGAAAGTTCATAACAGCAGAAATGCTTGAGCTCCTAGACTGTGTCCAAAATCTGAAACTCAGACGAATGTTAACACCCACTGTAACACCTAATCATTATACCAATCAGTATAGGAAATACTGATTGGTATCCATCTGCGCATGGGTCTGCACCAAATGCCAGGAAATCGTGCATACTGGGAAAATGACACAAGGTGTCCCATGGTGGCTGACAACATGTCAAGCAACCGTTTTCAAACCCTGCTAGCAAGTCTACACTTCACTGACAACAATGATTTGTCAAATCAGCAAGCAGGGGATAAGTGTTGGAAGATCCTTCCATGGCTTGATATGTTTCACAAACAATGTCTGGCTATCACCCCGGCTATCGTCCCAGAAAACAAATAATTTTGATTAGTTGACTCATTAGTTGACCAATACCCTACTCAACTATGGCTCGTGTTTTGTGAGCTCTGTGAGTAAATGAAAATGAACAGAATTCAGTTGATATTTTCAAAACATAATGGTAGGTTATTTATGGGAAGTAGAGTAGCCTACAAATACTACTGCAACACATTTGTTGTTCACACACATTAATTGTATGTTGTTGTCACTGTTACCTGTTGTAATTTAGCTGTGACCCCTGGTCAGGATGGAGGTCAGGTGTGAGGAGCCATGGTTTACAAGGATAACCACTGTCCCCTAACAAGTGGCAATTTGCTGGAATACGACGTCCTTCAAACACGTCTCAGGCCACTCTCCGCCAGTATCCTGGCATCATGTGTTGCGCCGAGCCATTTTGCAACAATGTCAACAATCCTATAATCTGCAGTGAAAACAACGTGAAAGTTTATGCTGTGGTACCTCTTTCTATTAACATAAACGTCCTTGTCTTCCAACGGTGCAATAATTCGGATGTGGGTTCCATCAATTACTCCGACAACACCAGGGAAGCCAGCTATATTCATAAATGCAGTTTTTTGAGCCTGCAAGGTGGGAATGTCCAGTTGAAATGAAATGAACTGCGACACAATAAGAGGTTCTGGAAGTGCTGTAATTGTTTGTGTGATCACTCTGCTTACAGAAGGTTGTGACAGACCCAGATCATCAATGCTGCATTGTTGCATTTTCCCAGTGGCCAAATATCATAATGTAGTGATTACTTTCATTTCTGGCGCTATGGCATTTCTGCGCTGTGTCAGAGATGTTAGCGCATCTCTAATAAGATCAGTCACAAAAATGATCCCTGCACGATCTAATCTATAGCGTCTTATTAACTCACTGTCATCCATTGTCTGCAACACATTTCTTCTCCCTCTTCGTCTTTCTGACATTTTCTCCTCTGCTAAAGAAACTCTTAAGCCTCTTAAAAGTCCTCGTCCGTGCTCCTAACAATTTTGACAATAAGACCTCTTTTAAGAGATGCTTTCTGAATTACTTTTTTCTTTACTAGGATTTTTAGCGCAATTTTCCACCGGACAAAATTGCGATTGTTAACTCATGATTTCTGTTCAGTCTGTGCGCACCAATCTTGCACTTCTATCTTCTCCTCAACCAGACCACCTAGAGACTTCGGGTTTTCGGCATTATGTTAAGGAAGGTCTAATCTCGGGAACGCACAAAAAAAAAATCCAGGAAAAGATTTACTATCTCTTAGTGTTGTGATCCCATGACGTCAGAAAATTGCTCTAAAACACTCACTGAGTTTTTATTACTTGTTTCTTTAATTTTAAGAGTAAACGCCCACATTTCTAAGAATTTTCTTAGAATTTTGTCATTAGGAGCTACTCTTTGCATTAAGATTCTTTATGAATATGGGCCCTGGTCGTTATCATCACCCTGCAACAGGTTACCTGGAAGAAAGACTACACAATGTGAGGAAACGTCTTAGAGCCCCACACAGTCAGAGACAGCACAGCCATCCACAGCCATCACAGAATTCCTCTTCCCGACCAAGTTTTCCACTGCCAGGTTAGAACTAGGGATGAGTCATAATTGTCCAAAACAAGTGCATTTATGATGGGGCAAGTGAGTGAGCTTTTTACTTGGAACTGGACAAGTAGCCAGTACAGGGCTCAACAATAAAGACTGCCTGAAGCTGATCATTTGAATCAGGTGTTTTTGATCAGAGAGAGAAAACATTTGCAGTGCTAGGGGTACCCCAGAACCAGGTTTGGGAAACACTAAGATAGTTTATCACTCAAGTTGTTTTCCAGATGTTTTCCCTAATTTTAGTGTGTTTTATCTGCTGTAGAGTCTGAGTCATCTTTGCCTGAAATTCACACAATGATTGAGTGGCTAAAGAACAACAGAAGCCCTCACAGCCCAGTCGAGGAGTTAATGATACGTACAGCACCTCATCATCCTGCGTGGATTTGATCCTCTGGTACAAAAACTGTTGAGGAAATAAACAGAATATCCCAGACTTTGCGATTTTCCTGGAATGGTGAGTATAATTATTTGCATTTTAGGGAATTTACTGAAGGGTTGTCTTGGCCTGTAGTAGAAATCCTACATTATTTAGAAAAGTAAAATGCTTAAATTTAAATGTTTTTGTTTAGATATCACAGGACTTTGGAGTTTTATTCCCTGACAATGCAGACCACCTTTGCAGCTCCTGTCTTCACTGACCGGATTTGACTTTTTGCAAGAAAAGAACCCAAGGCTGCTGATGTCCTTCTAGAAAGTCTGGAAACACTGTCAAATGGTAGTACATCCTATTAAAATCATACAAAGTATACCATGTTAACTATAGAGTTATATTTAGTTTCTAGTCTCTGCACAGGTAGTTTCAGATCTGTTGACCAAATTATAGTTTCATATCACTTATATGAAATTTCCAAAATTACTTTTAGTATCTAAATATCTATGGTAAGCACACTCTTTCTGGCATGTTATTGAATAAAAAAAGGTACATTTCTTCGGAAATGCTGTAATTATTTAAACAAGAAAAAAGTAGGGTGAGACTTGATATGATCCATTGGTTTTTGAAAACTGTAAGCATTCTTTCTGTAAACTTGTCGTTCAAGATGTTCGTGGTGAAGTTGCCTTTAAAACCCTTCCTGCTGTTCTGCCATCATCGCTATACTACACAGATGGGAAAATGGTCCATCTAACTTATGCTGAAATGAAGCGCAGCTTCATGGACATTAAACCAGTAAGTAAAATCAACACTGCAACATCAGCTGTTAACTGGCTTATATATATATATATATATATATATATATATATATATATATATATATATATATATATATATATATATATATATATAATTATTATTATATATATATTTTTTATATTATTTGAGGTTCATTTATATTGTTGTTATACAATTTTGCACAACAATGTGATGCTTTGGATAAAAGTGTCTGCTAAATGATTAAATGTAATGTATTCACAAAACAAATTATTATTATGTTTTGTCTCATTTCTATAACAATCTGCAGTTAAATGTTCTGAACAAACATAACCCTCTGATGTGATCCAGAACGCCATTAAAAATAAATAAATCATCCACTCATTTCTAATGCTGGAATCAATCAGAAAGATGTGCAGAAACACAAACATGCTGTTTATTATGGACATGTCAAAGCGCATGTTTCAAAAAAAGATCAGCTCCTTTCCAGGAGTTCATCACAAAATAGAATGGGGCATCGGTCTACAATCTAAATCCAGTGTGTTCACTGCTTTTGACATGCCAAACTCTCCTCATGTGTAGAAAGGTGTTTGCTGGCAGGTGCAGATATGTGACATAGTAACATAGTTGTGGCGAGGGGGGCGTGGTTCTGCAGAGTCTGTAGCGGGAGAGAGAGGAAGGAAGCGAGCGGTGAGTAAGTAGGTCAAGTGCAGATGATGAACACCTGTGTCTGATTTCAGTAATTGGCGTGGAGAGACCGGATATAAGCACGACCGGGAGAGAGTGTGGGGGAGAGAGAGACACTGGGACCTCAGGTGCTGCTGTGGACTAAGAGAGAGCTGTCGTGTATATGCTGATTTATGGACTGAGGTTGTGCTGTGTTTATGACACGGTGAACGCGCTATGAGCGCACCTTTCTGTTTGTGTTTTCAACTTGAGTAAATAAACGAGTGTCCCAGTCATCGCCGACCCCTTGTCTTCTTCCTTCCCTCATCACGAGAACTGAACCTCATCACACTGGTGCCGAAACCCGGGAGGGAAGAAGAACGCCGCCGCCATGCAGACCCCGCCAGCAACGCCATTTGCGGATATCATCCAGTCGCTCGCCGGTCTTCACCAGGAATAACACCAACACCTGCTGGCGATCAAGGAGGAGCAAGACAAGCGGTTTGAAGCACTCCTCCGGTCCCAGCATGAAGACCGCGAGCTGTTCCGGAGCTGGGTAGATCGGGAGGTTCGGGCCATCCCCCCAGTGAGAGACTCATCATCGCCGCTGCCTCTCAACAAAATGGGTGCACAAGATGACCCAGAGGCATTTCTGGACCTGTTTGAGAGGTCAGCGGAGGATCGGGGATGGCCCAAAGCGGACTGGCCAATGAGGCTGATCCCGTTGCTGTCCGGAGAGGCACAGTTAGCCGCACATCAACTGCCAGTCCAGAATCTCCTGGTCTACCAAGACCTCAAGCGTGCCATCCTGCAGCGGGTCGGTCGGACTCCAGAACAACATCGACAAAGGTTCAGATCGCTGACCCTGGAAGAGTCCGGCCGGCCCTTCATCATGGCACAACAGTTCCGGGACTCCTGCCGCAAATGGCTGATGGCCGACCAAAGCGACGTCGAGGGTCTCATCGATCGTGTGGTACTGGAACAGTTCATAGCAAGGCTACCGAGGAGAACTGCTCAGTGGGTCCAGTGCCACCGCCCGACGTCGCTGAACCAGGCCATCCAGCTGGCGGAGGACCAGATGGTGGCGTGCCCAGGGGTCGGCGAGCCCCACCCATCTGCTTCTCTCTCTCTCTCTCTCTCCCCCCTCTCCTTCTCTCTCCTCTAGGCCGGTGCCACTTCCCCGGACGCGTGGAGGGTTCCAGCCGAAACCAGCACCAAGGTGGAGAACAGGTTTTCCGACGGAGCCTACGGTGACACCCAGGGGACCTCCCAGGGGAGGGAGCTCGACCACTGGGCCATTCTCCACCCAAAGTGCCCCACCGCTCTCTCCACGCCAATCACTTGATCCGCTTCCTGCCGCCAGGGTGGCGGTAAAGTCTGGGCCGGCCTGTTGGCGTTGCGGGGATCCGGGTCATTTCATCGACCGGTGTCCAGTGATGGAGGTGGGGACACTGATCCGGGTCCCCGACGCGCCACAGGCTGCCCCCGATCAAGCTGGCCTGTACCAAATACCAGTGAGTATCAAGGGGGGTACCTATCAGGCTTTGGTGGATTCAGGATGTAACCAATCCTCCATACATCAAAGCCTGATTCAACCTAGGGCATTGGATAATAGCCGCGTGGTTATGGTGCGGTGTGTGCACGGGGAGGTGGTGAGTTATCCTATTTTGCCTGTGGAAATTCAATTTAGGGGAGAAAAGCATAGTGTAGAGGTGGCAGTTAACCCGCACCTCCGGCATCCGATAATTTTGGGGACCAATTGGCCCGCGTTTAATCAGTTATTGGGGTATTTATGTGCGGGTGCCTCTTGGGGTAAAAGAGATGAGAGTGGAATAGCGGTTGCCCAGTTGGGAGAGGCTGATCCGGAACCTCTGAGGACTGTTTCGGGGGAACAGAGTGCTCCAGAGCAAATAATCCTCACAGAGCATGATGATTTTCCCCTGGAACAGTCCCAGGATGAAACGCTGAAAAATGCCTTTGATCAGGTTCGCTCTATCGATGGTCAGCTTCTTCACCCTGAACAACCGCTCTCCTATCCATATTTTGCAATTTTGAAAGATAAGTTGTATCGGGTGACCCAAGACACCCAGACAAAACAAGATACAACTCAGTTATTGATTCCTAAAAGCCGTCGGGAAATGCTTTTCCAGGCGGCTCATTGTAATCCAATGGCCGGGCATTTAGGACAAACGGCGACACTTAACCGTCTCATGGCCCGATTTTTCTGGCCGGGCATTCACGAGAATGTGCGCAGGTGGTGTGCGTCTTGTCGTGAATGTCAGTTGGTGAATCCACCGGCCACCCCAAAAGCACCATTGTGCCCCCTACCATTAATGCAGGTCCCCTTCGAACGAATTGGTATGGACCTCATCGGGCCATTAGAACGGTCAGCGCGGGGACACCGCTTTGCTTTAGTCCTGGTGGATTATGCAACACGGTATCCTGAAGCAGTGCCGCTCAGCAGTATTTCCGCGAAAAGCGTGGCGAGCGCACTGTTTCAACTAATCTCCCGGGTGGGAATTCCGAAAAAAATTCTCACCGATCAAGGCACGGCGTTTATGTCACGTACTATTCGCGAACTTTACGAATTATTGGGCATTAAATCGATCCGAACCAGTGTCTATCACCCACAAACGGACGGGCTGGTGGAACGGTTTAACCGCACGTTAAAGACCATGATTCGAAAGTTCGTACACGAAGACGCCAAAAATTGGGATAAGTGGTTAGAACCCCTCTTGTTCGCTGTACGGGAGGTCCCGCAAGCCTCCACGGGGTTTTCCCCCTTTGAGCTTCTCTATGGACGTCAGCCCCGTGGGGTGTTGGATGTCCTTAGAGAGACTTGGGAGGACGGACCTTCTAAGAGTAAAAACGAAATTCAGTATGTCCTGGATCTGAGAACAAAACTCCACACGTTGGGGCGGCTATCTATGGAGAATTTGTTACAGGCACAGGACAAACAGAGTCGGCTGTACAACAGGGGGGCTAGACTGCGTCAATTTGCACCGGGAGATAAAGTGCTTGTATTACTCCCTACGTCAAGTTCAAAATTACTCGCGAAGTGGCAAGGACCCTTTGAGGTCACACGGCGAGTTGGGGATCTCAACTATGAGGTAGCTCGAACGGATAGGGGCGGAGCACATCAAATTTATCACCTCAACCTACTTAAAAAATGGTCTGAGGCAGAATCAGTGATGCTGGCGATGGTAGTGAGCGGAGAGGAGGATCTCGGTCCAGAAGTGAGTCCAAAGTCACAATCTCTCGCTCTGGCCCCTGGGGGGACCACCTCTCACCCTCTCAGCTCACTGATCTAAAAACAATACAAGCAGAATTTGCTGATGTGTTCTCGCCCCTGCCTGGTCGAACGGATCTCATTCAGCACCATGTTGAGACCGAGCCGGGCGTGGTAATTCGCAGTCGGCCGTATCGCTTGCCTGAACACAAGAAAAAAGTGGTTCAGAGCGAATTAGAAGCAATGCTAGAGATGGGAGTGATAGAAGAATCCAACAGTGACTGGGCGAGCCCGATAGTTTTGGTTCCTAAAACGGACGGCTCAGTACGGTTCTGTGTGGATTACAGGAAGGTGAATGCTGTGTCGAAATTCGATGCATATCCAATGCCCCGAGTTGACGAATTGCTTGATCGGCTAGGTACTGCTCGATTTTATTCGACACTGGACTTAACCAAGGGTTATTGGCAGATCCCCTTGTCTCCTATGACCAAAGAAAAGACAGCTTTCACAACGCCGTTCGGTTTACACCAATTCGTTACTCTTCCGTTCGGGTTGTTCGGGGCTCCAGCGACTTTTCAGCATCTGATGGACAAAATTCTCCGGCCGCACGCTGCATATGCCGCTGCTTATCTGGATGATATCATCATCTATAGTGGTGATTGGCAGCGACATATGCAGCATTTGCGCGCTGTACTGAGGACGCTGAGAAGGGCTGGGCTCACGGCCAATCCGAAGAAGTGTGCAATTGGGCGTGTGGAAGTCAGATATCTGGGTTTCCACTTGGGTCATGGACAAGTGCGTCCCCAAATTGATAAGACTGCCGCGGTTGCGACTTGTCCAAGACCCAAGACCAAAAAGGAGGTTAGGCAGTTCCTGGGGCTGGCGGGATATTACAGAAGATTTGTTTCTAATTATTGTTGAAGATTTTATTATTTAGAAAATAAGTAATTTAACTGGTTTTTGTACACTATTATTTCCTTGTCTGTGGGTGACTTTGGCTGACTTTGGAACCTGAGAGCACAAGGTGTTGTCACAGCAGAAAATTCTATTTCAGTAATGTCACATGGTACAAAACTATTTCTCAAAATACCTATAGAATGTATTACCATGTTTGGGACAAGGAGAGGGTATATACGTTTGCTGGGCAATTTTTCTGGAGGGTCTTGTCTGCAGAGGGACACTCGGCTTTGTTTGTTAATAAAGTCTAATTTTTTCTGATGTCAAATATCTTTGAAGTCATTCCCCTGAAAATAATTAAACCACAACAAATGGCGACCCCGGCAGGACGTGGCTTAGGAGCTGAAGGAGCCACAAAGGGATCGCTGGTGACTGACACAGACAACAGTGGCCGCTGTACTTTGAGGTGAGCAGTTTTTGCTTTTGAATAAGGTGTGTGTAAGTCACCAGTGGCCCGGATGTGGTAAGAAAAGCTTCTCCAAATTTAAAGAACTTAAAAAGTGATGTTTGATGTCAGAAAAAATTGCATGCATTGTCTTTGTAGATGTCAAGTAGTTGGTAAAAGCGCGGGGGGGGGCTCCCGATAGTGTTTGTCAGTGCTTGTTTAATCCTAAGTGGATTCTATAACTACTGGTGATGCTGATTTAGCGCAAAGAGTTTTGACGTACGTACGTAAGGTTCTGTGTTTGTTCATCAAGTGGGCCTCGAAGGATGATGAGCAAAAAGCATGCACACAGGGGATTAATATAAGTTAATTTGTATTTACTTGTCAAGAGGGCCTATGGCAAGTGTACTGATAAGGATATCAGTGGTTTATCTGTGCTTACTTTGAGAAGTATAGCATGTGCACAGATGGTTAGCTCACGGATACCGCTTTGTTAAACAAAGTTTTAACGAAGGACTGCTATGGGTGAAGCTGGAAAAAATAGAGGTTTTAAAAGTCTATAGGTTTAGAGTAACGGTTACCGCCTCGAATGCGAGGGACTGCTCGGGTTACTAAAATTATATAGGATAGTTAAAAGTGTCACTGTGTTGATTAGTGAATCTGTTAATGTATTGTTCAGATCTGACAGGGAGTACAGAATAGTGTGTGTGTGTAAGTGTTTGTGGGATCCTGTGTCTTGTGTGACTGTGCCTGTGGTTGAAAATAAGTGACCTCTGACCCTGGTTGCTTGGAGGGACAGAGAATGTGTGACTGACCTGTGAATGAAGGGACTGAAATGGTGTGTATTAAAAAAGAAAAAAAGAAAAGTAAGGGAAAACAATTGTTTCAAGATATTAGCTTAGCAGAATATTGTAGTATAAAATAAGTTAAAATAATAAGATATATAGTTAATCAATAAATGTAATGATAAATATTAATAGGTGAATACAAATATGATTGCACGTGCTTAATATATTATATATTATATCTGAAGACGTCTAAAATTTGTATCTCATTATCCCTGAAGACAGTGTGGAAAAAGTATTCCATTGCAGATTAATAAGTTTGTGTTAAGAGAAAAATAACTGGTGCAGTGTGCTGAAGGCAAGATTGAGTGACCAAGTTTCAAAAGTCAAAAGTACTTTACAGAAGTTGATGAGAGTAATAAATAAGAAGAATTCCTTGATGATAGTTGAGAAACATGCTAGATTATTGTGAACACAGCATGCAAATATAGAAGAAAGATTGAAGTCTGATTTTATGATAGGGAAAATGATTTAATTGAATTATTCTCAGATCAACAGAGTTATATTATTGCTGATATAGAAAAACAGAACTAGCTTGCTTTTTCTTGCAATGAAGAACTGCTTACTAATAGAATGAGGGAAATGCTATGGTCAACCAGTGAGATTTTTATATAAAAGAAATAGTGAAAAGATGCAGGTTAAAAAAGTGGAATGTAGATAAAGAGCTAATAGCTTATATGTAAAAGTTCAATTTGACTCATACAGATCTCTGAGTGTTCAAATTGCAGATGGAAACAGAGCCCTGTGGAAGCAACAAGAGGGCAAAGGGCAAAGACATGAATGCAGAGACACGAATGCAGAGAAGAAGAAGAGAATGGGTGAGGGGTTCTCAGCTCCCCTCCTGAAGTTCAAAAAGACTCAGAAAGACTGAATTAAGACTGGAAAAGGTGAATCTTTCACTTGAGACTTTTCCTGAAAACAAAGACAAATCCTGAGATGCAAAACTGTTACAGGATTGATCAAAAGCCCAAACTGAGAAGAGACAGAGAAGCAGCAGAGCCTACATTCCACTCTGCAATGGCCTTTGAGTGACAGCAAGGCTGAAAAACATGTCAACGAACACTGATCTAAAAACAGAAGAACAGACACTTACGGCACCACAGGTGTGACAATCCTTATGAACACTCTAGAGACTGCTTCAAATTTAGTTCATTATTATATTAACTTAATTCATTCTGATTATTCACTGGTCTCATGGCAATTCTTTATATTCTCTGCTAAACTAACCCTCTCTGCTTTTTCAATAGGTACAAGTCCAGCTCTATAAGAAAAGAAAATACAGAGAAGTGGGTGCTGAACTCACAAAATAGTTAAAACTGAGGCTGGATTTGGTATAGTGGGGCTATTAAATTAGACAACTATAGGGCTAAAAGCATGATACAATTATTCTCTGGCAAAGAAAAAGACACAAAATGTCAAAGAATTATTTTTGTTTGCAAAACAAAAACACTGGTCACTCCATCTTGTTTTAATTTTTTATAGAGATAAATTGGAGAAGGATAAATAACTCCAAAAGTCCAAAAATATGAAATTAAAAATGCTGTCAAAACTGGGATAATGAGATGGAAATGTTATTGGCCGTGGATCCAAGATTAGGCAGAGATCTCCAATTTTATTCTTAAAGAAGCTCATGAGCAAAAAACAAAAAGAATATGAAAAAGTAGACCAAACAAATGACAAAATGCATTTGAGAAATTACAATTGGAAATTACAATTGGAAAAAAAAAAAAACAAGAAAAAAGGGATTATAACAACAGTGGTAAACTAAGCATTAAGATAACTGACAATTCTGAATAGTGTTTGAATAGCTGTTGTGATGTTGTCTGTCAGACCTTTGGAATTCCACAGCTAAATTTGTAAGTTCCGCATTTAGAGCACAACCTGCGGAAGAAGAATGTATGATGGCCGATGAGTGACTGATTATGAATGAATGAGTGTACACTAAGGCAAATCAATTATTTTGCCTACAGCTGTATCTAAATTTCATATGTGGGCCCACAGGGCATATTCTGCCCAATATAATAATGACCATGGATGGATTTGGTTAATATCCAAGTCGAAACTGTAGTGACAATAGAAAAAGAAAATGGGAAAAAATTTGTAAAAGAAAACAAAACAGTACTATATTTTGCGCAGCGCCTAACACATCTGACTTTCCTTTCAGAATATCATGATGGAGCTGACGTTTTGTCAAAAGTCTGAAATATTGTCTTGTAACTTTTGTCTTGTTGCAAAGTGGGTTGAGTGTTGTCAAAAATGCCTGATAACTAGTATGCTGATAGTGGGACTCAAAACAAAGAGATAGCTGAGCTGAATTGACTAATTGTAAAAAGTAATATAGGGGTAAAGCCCTACTGCTAATGAGCAGAAAACACACAAAAGAGGCCAGAACACCACTCAGCCCACATGACCATTTTACAGATGACACCAAGAAGGACAATGGGCCAGATGAGCAGATGATTTAAATTGTTGTTGTCACTAACTGAACTAACAGAAATAATGAAGGTTTCATTCACAGATGAGAACAGTTCAATTCCAGGAAGGTTTCTGGGACGATTCAAACAAAAAGAACCAGTGACTGTGCTTTGTCATCTCAGAAGAAGCTTGAACATTGATCAGCAACTGACATTTGAGTCCATGGCTCTCAACTTAAAATACGCCAAACGACTCCAGGAAACCCCCACAACAGCGAGTGAGGTTTCAAGGACATGCTGGCAATGACCTTCCCTTGCCAATGAGAGAAAAGGAAAAAGCCAATTACAACTCACAATGATCTCATGAATGGAAAAAGAAGAACTTTAAATGAAAAGTTGCAGAATAAGAAACTTTCAAGGAGTTGTGCAAAGAAGAGAGAATCAACAGAGATGAGTACAAGTTCAAACAATAGTCAACATCAACCAAACTGTCTTTAAATGTAATGTTAAAGCCATTGAATATACTAGTAGCAACTTAATAATAACCCCAGAAAGAAAAATATTGAATTAAAGAATATATCAAAACAATGTAAACGATAATGAAAAATCAGAAAACAAATGAAAATAATGAATGATAAGCGACTAATTCAAGTAACTGTCATAGCACAGTGCGAATTAAGACAAGTCATGAAGGAAAATACAAATAGACCTAAATGACATTTTAAAATAGATCATAATGGGTACTCGAATGTAATTTGTCAATAAAACGGGTATACATAATTAATTTAAGGCTACAGTTGAAAATTAAAGAAAGATTAACACTGGCTATTAACAAATATTTGATTTCATTTATGATTTGAATTATGATTTGATTCAATATGCTATTTGACTAATTAAATGTATTTTAAATGGTGCTAATAGAACGACCACCTCAGATGGAAATTGTTCAAATTCAATAACAAACAAATTGTTATAGCATATAGACTGTTCAATACCATGTAGATTATTGCCTTATGAACAATCTATATGGTGGTACCAGAGGGGGGTAAGAATGACAGGTTATTGCACAAAAACATACTTTTTGAATATTCTCAAACCATGCGCAAGGTATTCCCTTGCGCAAGGGGGGAGGGATTAAAAGAATAAGGAAGGACAATAATTAAAAGGCTAAATTAAGAATAAGGAAAAAGAATAAGGAAAATTAAATAAAAGGCATTTTTTGCAATTGTTGACTGTATACCAGAGAAATTTGCGACAAAAATAAAGGTAGGAAAGGAACAGTGACAAAAATAGGCCATATATCAGTACCAGAAGGACTAATAAAACTCTTGGTAATGGATTATATGAACAAGATAGAGATGGGTAAAGGCAATGAGATCAACAGAGGAGGGTCAAGAGAAGTAATTAAATTTAAGACCAAAGAATTATTCCTTAGATTTGAAATTCTATCAGAAATAAGTTTAGATAATGGTTTAGCAGTCATTCTAGAAAAATTGAAATTAACATTATTTGTATGCAAAAACGTAAATTACAGAAAGGAAGTTTTACCAATAACTAAGTTATAATGCTTTATGTTTGAAATGGTTAAGGAAAAAACTTAGATATACAGAAAAAGAAATGACCATACAATGAATATGTAAGATAGTATAAAAAGTTATTTTCGAGAGTTATTTTTTCTAATTGTCTAATGAGTTCATTGAATGACTTTTATGAAGTAAATGTAACATTGCTCTTGAAGCTTTTTTAGTTTGAGTGATTACATGTGACATAATTAAGTTTATTCATGATAGTTCATTTAGAAATTAGTAGAAAGGAAGAAAAGGTATTCAGTTAAGGTATGCTTGAACTGAGGAGCTATAATGAGAAAAAGCTGCAACACGTGAGAATATTTATTGTTTAAATTTGGTAATAAAGTAGACAGAATTTGAAATGTAAAACGTTATAACGAAGAAAATTGTGATTTAATGTAGCTGCACTACAGTGTTATGGTTGTACATCAACTAAAACATGACTGACTAAAAAATTGATTCTTTAAAAATAAGTGAATTGACGTTCCTTCATAAAAATAAGAAGCGAATAAAAAAGAGAAAAAGTTATTTTTACCCAGCCCTATTTTATATCGAAATTCATATGGAATATACGGGGAAAAAACGCAAACTGAATCATTTATTCTATTATAATCAGCAGAGATTTATTATAATGATTTGACTTTATAATAATGAAAACAATTACATAAAAAAAGTAGAATGACTTTACAATTGAATAAAAAAAAGTTAAGGAAAGCTTGATTAAAAAAAAATTAGAAATGTTTTTTGGAGTTGAAATATTAAAAGAGGGTTATTATTCAGTTGTGTACTTCCCATATTAAGAAGATAATGAAAACTAATTTTAGAGGGCAAATAAATAATTTATTATTAAGATTGAGCTTATAAACCAAATTGAGATTTACAATCATTGGACGTTGACTGAAGTACCTCGGATAAGGATGAAGAAGAAAATGAATGAGCCAGATCCTGGGTGTCTGGGTCGAAGAGGATATCTACACCGCAAGAGAACTCTTAACTGTATAAGGGATTTTTGTGTTTGACATGTTCTACATAACTGTGACGATAAGACAATGCTGAACCAATTTCATCCACACACTTGTAACAATGTTTGATGGTTGATTAGGGAGGATTCGAGTCTTTTACTTTCTCCATTGAAAAAGAAAAAACAACTGAAAGAAAGAAAATGTATGGAGAAAGATGTTTGGCTCGATTGCTCCTCCGGAGTGTGGTGGCATAATTTCAGTCATTGAAAATAAGAATGAGTGACTTAATTTAGTCACTAAGGTAGTATAACTGAGGGGACTGGATTTTGAAACTACACTCTGGAAAAGGATAGCGAATGTGGGGCTTAAATAAGCCCCAGAGGAGGGAATGTTGAAGATTTTATTATTTAGAAAATAAGTAATTTAACTGGTTTTTGTACACTATTATTTCCTTGTCTGTGGGTGACTTTGGCTGACTTTGGAACCTGAGAGCACAAGGTGTTGTCACAGCAGAAAATTCTATTTCAGTAATGTCACATGGTACAAAACTATTTCTCAAAATACCTATAGAATGTATTACCATGTTTGGGACAAGGAGAGGGTATATACGTTTACTGGGCAATATTTCTGGAGGGTCTTGTCTGCAGAGGGACACTCGGCTTTGTTTGTTAATAAAGTCTAATTTTTTCTGATGTCAAATATCTTTGAAGTCATTTCCCTGAAAATAATTAAACCACAACATTATTTGGACCTCGCCAGCCCGCTGACTGATCTAACTAAAAAGGAGGCACCAGATACGGTTCAGTGGACGGAGCAGTGCCAGCAGGCTTTTACCCAAATAAAGGCTGCTCTGTGTGGCGGACCGCTCTTACATGCTCCTAACTTTTCTCTCCCTTTTATGTTACAGACAGATGCGTCGGACAGGGGGTTGGGCGCCGTCCTGTCCCAGGAGGTGGAGGGTGAAGAGCGGCCGGTGCTGTACATCAGTCGGAAGCTCTCGAAGAGAGAGACGATGTACAGCACCATAGAAAAGGAGTGTTTGGCCATCAGGTGGGCCGTTCTCACCCTCCGGTATTATCTCCTGGGGCGGGAGTTCACCCTCTGTTCGGACCACGCTCCCCTGCAATGGCTCCACCGCATGAAAGATACCAACGCGCGGATCACCCGGTGGTATCTGGCGTTACAACCCTTTAAGTTTCAGGTGATCCACAGGCCGGGTGCACAGATGGCTGTGGCCGACTTCCTCTCCAGGAGGAGGAGGGGGGGGGGAGGCTGCAGGCCGGATGGCTCCCCGGCCTGAGTCAGGCGGTGGGGGTATGTGGCGAGGGGGGCGTGGTTCTGCAGAGTCTGTAGCGGGAGAGAGAGGAAGGAAGCGAGCTGTGAGTAAGTAGGTCAAGTGCAGATGATGAACACCTGTGTCTGATTTCAGTAATTGGCGTGGAGAGACCGGATATAAGCACGACCGGGAGAGAGTGTGGGGGAGAGAGAGACACTGGGACCTCAGGTGCTGCTGTGGACTAAGAGAGAGCTGTCGTGTATATGCTGATTTATGGACTGAGGTTGTGCTGTGTTTATGACACGGTGAACGCGCTATGAGCGCACCTTTCTGTTTGTGTTTTCAACTTGAGTAAATAAACGAGTGTCCCAGTCATCGCCGACCCCTTGTCTTCTTCCTTCCCTCATCACGAGAACTGAACCTCATCACAATAGTAAAGTCACAGAACTAATGACAGGACTACAAATGAGGTGTTTCAGGCAGTTCAGGAACAGTGTTTTCTGTTAAATAGAAAGTCCTTTGGCATGGACTTTGTGGAAGTTACTTTGTAACTTTGCAAATAGTTTGCGTGCACAAACAGCTGTGTTACTTAATATATAATAATTACTTAAAATCCAAAAAAGCACTCTATGGGCCCATTAAATTGCATTGCTCTCTGTATACATATACTCGTTCCTTCAGTGATTCTGTTTATCCACAGGTGTCATGACTAATCATGAGTTAACCAACTTTAATTATAGGGTTAGTTCACCCAAAAATGAAAATTCAGTCATTAATTCCTCACCCTTCATTTTATTTATGGGTGAACTAACCCTTTAACTACAATACTGCTTCAGTATTACTTTTACACAGTAAACGCTGCTGATTTTTTCTGCGATTCATTTGTAAATAAATATATTGTATCCATGGAATGTTCGTCCCTATATATGCCAACTAAAGTATATTTATCTTTTAAGGTTGGAACTAATATGGTGCATTACCTAATTAGTGAGACAAGCCAGGATCCACACATCTTGGTGCTTGGGGACAAAGAGAACTCCTCCCAAGTTTTCATCATTTTCAACGGAAAAGGAGACCATACTTCAAGCAGTGGATGTATTTGTCACGGGGTGACAAATAAGCCTGGGTGAGTACCTGTCGCTATGGTAACCTAGTGGCGGATTGATAGCAGGTGTGGGTAATTTGTGCTGAGCGTTTGAATGGGGCCACACTAGCTCATGAGAGTATAAAAAGTCAGAGGAAGAGCAAGTGAGTGTGGTTCTTCCCCGCAGGGGTTGTGAGAGAGAGACGCGAAGCACGTGAGCGGCCGTGGCCGCGGCGGGAGGCCGCGGGAGAGAGAGGCACGAGCAGAGGGGGACACGACGAGAATGAGAGGTGAGACGCGCAGCACGTGAGCGGCCGTGGCTGCGGTCGCCGCGGGAGAGAGAGACAGACGAGAGAGACAGATGAGAGAGCCAGAGAGAACTTCACCTGGATGGCGGGCGGAGGCCTTGGTGCACTGTGGGTCTGTTGAGTTGCAGTTTTATTGTGGAAATGAGCACGAGTGAAATCTTGCAGTGTGTGGTGGAAATGTGAGTGTGGGATTTGTTTCTGCTGTTCACTCGCAATCACAGCTGTCCATTCCTCTCTCTGCCTGAGCTCAATGAAGAGCCTGCTAATGCTGGAAGAACCTGCTAATGCTGTGAGTTATACTGTACATACTCTCCTCCCTCTGTCTGAGTCCAGTGAAGAGCCTGCTAATGCTTGAAGAGCCTGCTAATGCTGTGAGTTACACGTGTCTATTCCTCCCTCTGTCTGAGTCCAGTGAAGAGCCTGCTAATGCTGAAAGAGCCGGCTAATGCTTGAAGAGCCGGCTAATGCTTGAAGAGCCGGCTAATGCTTGAAGAGCCGGCTAATGCTTGAAGAGCCTGCTAATGCTGGAAGAGCCTGCTAATGCTGTGAGTTACACGTGTCTATTCCTCCCTCTGTCTGAGTCCAGTGAAGAGCCTGCTAATGCTGTGCCGAGAAACGCGGAGAACGCTGAAGAGAATGCGGAAGCTGTGGATTATGTTCATTCCTCTCTCTGTCTGAAGGTGCTGAGAAACGCGAAGAGAATGCGGAAGCTGTGGATTATGTCCATTCCTCTCTCTGTCCGAAGGTGCTGAGAAATGTGAAGAGACACATGAAGAGAACCTGAATTGAAGAGACTTTTAATATTGTTTTTATTATTTAATAAAGAGTATATTTATTTTGAATGCTGTGTCTGCCTGTCTCCTTCGTGCCCACGGCCGGCTCCTCAGGGGCGGCACGCAAGCGAAGGGGTGGGCGGCCCGCTGGCGCTCCACCCCGACCTGTGACATATTCTTTAAAATATTCTACACCTATGACATTAACTACCCAAAGCCTTCTGCTCCCATTTGGGCGTTTTTACAGCATGCTGTCTATAATATTCCTGGAGGAGTTCCTGCAGTACATTGCAACCTCCTTGAAAGCTTTGTTTTCAATGTTACTGATCATCAGTAGGTCCAGTAGCAAAACACCATATTAAGGTGTTTATAACACAATGCATAAAGTGTACAGTATAGCCTTTTTTAATGAGTCTGTTTTTTTTTTATTGTGGCACATCTGTATGTTTTTAATTTATGTACTAAATTTAATGTGTATATTTTAATATTTGCACATCATAATTGTTTGTTCTATTTATTATACACGTGTTTATTTACATACTAGGCTCACTAATATTTATTACATTCATAATTGAATACTTAAAACATATTTGTTTATACTCAAATAAAATAAAAACAATGAATTTGAAAACAATGTGGTTTTTTTTTATTAAAATAAGGCCATAAATAAAAAGAAATATCTAACTCAACTGTTGGGTTATTTGAACCCAACTGGAGTTTAACCCAATGCATTGGGTCAAAATAACCCTCAGTTGGAAAGGTGCTATACCAACCCATAGTTGGGTTATTCGTTGGGTTATTTTTAACCAAACATTTTTACAGTTTTTCTCAGTCACTTTGCTGCATTTCAAGCTCACATCACTATTTACATTTGCACAACAGTTAGTTCAACTTCCACAACATTTAGTCATTTGTGCACATCATAGTAGCAGTTTCTCATTCCTTCCAACAAATTGCAAATGCTTTTGGACATGCATCAATTGCTTTCATACAACTCTCTGCTGTTTTATAACATTATCATTTGCTTATGTCATGTCAAAATTAACTATACTTGTGAATGCTGAATAGTCATTCCATATAAAACTAATAGTCCTCATTTCATTGCTTGAGTCATTACATACAAAAATGTTGAACTAGTTGTCAAAATCTGTCAAACAAATTTTACACATTTTTTTTAAATATTTTTTCCGCTGTATTGCAAGAGATGATATTTGCTGTGATGTAGATGAAATTATGTGGCCAGACAGAGAGGAACGTCTGGATGTGTATGAATGATTACAGTACTATGTATGTTGTATGTTCATATGTACTGCAATATTGTGTACAGTTGTGCACAGCTCTACCCAAAGGGTGTTTATGTTTGTTGTAAATAATGGTGTATTTTTTCTTTTGCACAATGCTGTGAACAAATTAGAATTGCAAAGAGCATATGCAGTAAAAAATGTGAAACATACATATATTCAGTGTCTTGTACTCAGTTACCTCACTAAATACAGTAATGTGTAACTTTACTGTATTTTTCAAATGGCTGTGCAAATAGTACATAGTGCTGTCTTGAGCATTTTCAGGTAGTGTCACCAAGATCTGACTTTTTTGCATTGGAAAACATTTACAGAATAAACTGTCATAATGAAAACATGACTAAGCCATTTGACAATCTTGTTTATAAACAATGGTTTCAGGACTTTTCATCTTGATGACAGTAGCCGCGTTTCCATTAAAGGGTCATGAAACCCTAAACCAATTTTTCTGAGATTTTAACAGAGGTAGGTGTGTTTAACACCATAGAAGACAATGTTATAATCTGTAAAATTTAATAATAGGATATAAATGTTTAAATTTGAGTTTGTATCGGCTATTTTTGTCTTCCGGGTTTGAAATCTTCATCAAGTCCACGTCACAGGATGTGACGTTTTTCTGTACGGATCGTCCGGTGATGACTCATCGTTCTCTCATAATTATTAATGAGGCTGAGCCTTCATATCCAATGAGAAGACATTTCACTGAATTAATCATGATACCACGTGGATCTTTCCAATGATAGACCTGTCAAACAAACTGTGAAATTGCGTAGTCGATGAGAAAGGCGATCATGGGACGCAAGTGTTTGTATGCGTGGTGCAAAAGTTCAAGCGCATTGCATAGCTTTCCCCGCGATGCTGCCAGGGCTAGAGTCTGGCTCCGTGCGGCTGGTTGGCCATCCACAACGGACACATCTAATTTATATATATGCAGCAAACATTTTTCTCATCGTTTCGACATCATTCGCGATTTTTTCTAAATATCAATTAAAAACTATTGTGAAATGACGGCGTTTCCATTAACTTATATTATGCGACTAAAACATCATTTTTTCCTCTCACTATAAGTCATTCCAAAAATCATGACAATGGACGTTGGTAAGTTTATATATATATATCACAGCCACGTACCGCGCTAGACATTAATATTATTAATGGAAGGAGACGTAGGCGTGTTATCCAAGCATTAATGGCAAGGAAAGACCCTTATACTGTGAGCGGCACATATGAGGAGTTTCTGGGTTTGTCTCCCTCATTTCTGCTTCGAGGTCTTGATTGTGGCATTTCTTTGAGGTTTAGAATCCAGTATTCCTGTAATTCTTTTGTCTTTTATGAGTTTGATAAAGAGCTCTGTCTCGTATTCTGTCCAAACACACCGCTCCTTCTACGTCAGGTGACTGTAAATGCGCAAAAACTGTTTCCATTGCAGTTTTGCAAAATATTTCTTTTTCGAATTGCCTGAAAACCTCCTCATGCGAGCATAAAAACTTTTTTGCGATAAATGGGAGTTTTGTTTCCATTGAGCATATTTTCAATTCGCAATTTCAATTTGCGCAATTTGAAGGGTAATGGAAACGCGGCTACTGACACTGGCACTTTCATTGACACGCTTTTGCAGGTTATCAACTAGGTTTTGCAGTTTGTACTAATTGTTTTGAGAACTGCATTAACTGTTGTGCAAATTTAAGTAGGGATGTGAGAAATTCACCAAAGCGACTGAGAAAAATTGTACGTGAGAACCACTGTAAATGGCTGCAAGTCTTTTATGACCATGTTGGCCAATGCCTCATCAACCATTTGCTTGCGAGATGCTATAGTGAAAGAAGTAATATATATTATACATTAATTGAAATCATGATAATACATTCACAATTATGAATAAAAATCATGAATCAACAGTCCTACTTTGTGTGTTTGGATTGTTGTAGGGCTGTGCAGTCTCATGTAAAGCTCTGAAATGCCTTAGCATGGATGATGTGTTGTTTCCATAGACAAGCTCTTTGTCACACATCAAGCATCTCACCTTCTTAAAATTTAAATAATAAATATATACAGTACCAGTCAAAAGTTTGGAAACATTACTATTTTTAATGTTTTTGAAAGAAGTCTCTTATGCTCATCAAGCCTGCAGTTAAACAACAACAACAACAACAACAACAACAACAACAACAACAACAACAACAAAAAAAGTAATATTATGAAATATTATTACAATTTAAAATAATGGTTCTCTTTTTTAATATATTTTAAAATGTAATTTATTTTTGTGATGCAAAGCTGAATTTTCATCAGCAAGTACTCCAGTCTTTGGTGTCTTATGATCCTTCAGAAATCATTCTAATATGATGATTTGATACTCAGTTATTATCAATGATGGAAACAGTTGCGCTGTTTAATATATTTTTTTGGAATACTTTTTTCAGGATTCATTGATGAGTAAAACGTTAACAGCATTTATTCATAAAAACAGCATTTATTCAAAATAAAAAACATTTCTAACAATATAAATCGTTACCATCACCTTTTATCAATTTAACGCATCCTTGTTGAATTAAAGTACTAATTTCTTTAAAAACAAATAGTTATTGTTCCCAAACTTTTGAACGGTAGTGTATATTGTTACAAAATATTTCTATTCTAAATAAATACAGTTCTTTTTAACTTTTTATTCATCAAATAATCCTGAAAAAAGTATCTCAGGTTATAAAAAAAATATTCAGCAGCACAACTGTTTCCAACATTGATCATAAATCAGCATTTTAGAATGATTTCTGAAGGATCATAAGACACCAAAGACTGGAGTACTTGCTGATGAAAATTCAGCTTTGCATCACAAAAATAAATTACATTTTAAAGTATATTAAAAAAGAGAACCATTATTTTAAATTGTAATAATATTTCATAATATTACTGTTTTTTTTTGTTTTTTTTTACTGCAGGCTTGATGAGCATAAGAGACTTCTTTCAAAAACATTATAAATAGTAACGTTTCCAAACTTTTGACTGGTACTGTATATATATATATAGAAATGCATACATAGATTGGAAGCTATAAACTCAAAATATTCCCAGATAGTGGAAGTCTTCCTTTTTTTGGCTGTTGCCATTGCTCTAAATACAAACCCTTCACCAAACACCAACACCCTATCCCCTCTCCCCTCTCCCCTAATCCCACCCTAAACCCAAACACCAACACCCTATCCCCTCTCCCCTCTCCCCTAATCCCACCCTAAACCCAAACACCAACACCAAATGACCTAAAATCACCAAAAGTGCAAAGATTTTACAACAACAAAAAAGAATAGCCTAAGTAGTGAAAAATAAATTTTGGTTATTTAAATGTAATATATTGATTAACTTTCAAAGTACAGCACTCTCCTCACAAACCCATCAGCCAGACTGAGGCAACAATGACTCGTTAAAGGTCCCGTATTATGCCCCTTTTCACAAGATGTAAAATAAGTCTCTAATGTCCCCAGAGTGTGTAAGTGAAGTTTCAGCTCAAAATACCCAACAGATCATTTTTTACAGCATGTTTAAATTGTCATTTTTTGGGGCTCAGAAAAACGAGCTGTTTTAGTGTGTGCCCTTTAAATGCAAATAAGGTGCTGCTGGACGACCCAGGGGGCGGAGCTTCACGAGCTTGCGCTCAGTCTCTCAGGATAATTTCATCTCACGGAATGATGATAATATCAGAAACTCTCAGTAACGGCGTTCATTTCGAGTCGGACAATAATGCCTACAGAGTCAGAGTGCTGTATAGAGATGGAACAGGTATAGTTTAGTAGTTTAATTACGGTTATTATAATGTATTTGTCATCTGCTTGTATGTATCCATTATTTATTAATAGCCTACAAGTCTGCTGTCTGAGTGATGATCAAACATATACTGATGAGTTTAATAAAAGTTTATTGTATATCACACAAATGATGAAGCGTCAGTTTTACTTCAGAAAATCACGTAAGAGCCGAGTAAACACAGTAAGTTATAAGAAGTGCGCAAGTACATAAACGAATTTTGGTAGAGTTGAGGGAGCATTCCTGTGGGCGGAGGTTAGTCAAAACACGGTTCTAGTGACGTCATTAAAGAAGGAAGTAGAGGGATGTAGTCCAAACGAGCCGTTCGATGTAGTCAACTTCTGTTAAATAAAATATCTCGCTTGGCATTGAACTTTGAGCTTTATAATTTTACAGATATTATTTATGCTCTAACAGCAACATTACACACTAACTAAAGTTTGAAACATGGGATCACGAAGAACGGGACCTTTAAATACGATCAATAAAGGTTTGAGCCTTTTGAGCCAAAAAGGTTTGAGTGAGGCTTCGTTTGTCGTCGATCATGTGATTCTAGTAAACCAATACACACCCAGATACGGGGCTTCAATAGAAATTGTGTCACATGTGCGATACGCACATCGAAGCTTCAGTGTCATATGTAACATCTCTCTCTCTCTCTCTCTCTCTCTCTCTCTCTCTCTCTCTCTGACTGCTGGGAGTAGGCGGAGCATTGTGAGTGTGAGCCAGTGGATTTAACTTGTGAAGTTGTGTTGTGCTGTTGTGCTTTCCAGTCACCATGAAATCAAAATTGTCAATTCTAGGTTGTTGTTTTTTTTTTCATGGAATATTGCAGTATTTCTTATGAATGATTTATCGGTGCACTTCATTATTTATTGTGTTACATTCTTGTTTCTGGTTATCTTGAATCAGAATAACTTCCCCTCCCCCATAAGCGTTTCACTCCTTTATAAGGCACAACAGGGAAGACATTTATCTTCACTATAAAGATTACTGCTCTTGGCTGGAAGTCAACATTAGTACAACACTTTCTTGAATTCATTCATTTCAGTTCAAGTTCTCATGGTTTTGATGTCTCTAAAATTGAAATTGATGATTTTAATTACTTTTTTCTGGATTCCATCTGAATGGTTAAATTAAATGTTAGCAATCAAATTAGCATATCTAATTAATTGAAATAATGAAACTTATGCAATTCAACATCAATGTATTAAAAGCACCCTATAAAATTCTGTTTTATTTTTCCAAATGCATTTTTTTTCACGGGCCCTATGAAATGTTTGCAAATAAAAAAGAATATTTACAAAAGTGTTATGTCACAAACACAACTGGCATTCATTTGTGAATCGCTTTCTGTGCATTTGTTGATCTCCGCATGCATTTGTATATTTTGAAACACTTCTAGTGTCAGGAAGTGATGACAAATTTACAAATAAGTGGACTGCACCAACCGTAGCACAATCATAGCACATTCTCGCTAATCACGTTTGGCTTTACACTTGGTGCGGGAGCAGAATAATTTTGAATGGAAAGCCAGGAGGCTCAAAATCAAGTGACTTTTAACACGTAAACTACATGTGAACAATGCGTCAACTAGAAAGAGAATAGGCTCTATGCACGAACGCTGCTGACATATTTCCGGTAGGATCTCAGCCGGCGTCTTTACTTCCGCATAGCGCATTCTATAGGACAATTCACTTTAATAAAATTCATTTTCTCAGAAACGGAGACAACGATTTTAGAAACTTATTCGCTAGTCGGATTTCGCGTGATATGAGAGAATACTCACCCTCAAAGTTGTCGATGTAGCTCGAAATTTTTAATTTAAAGAACTTCTCTTTCTTACTCATATGTGTGACAGTTAACTGCCTCACAATATTGTTAACATCATTCACGTTAACCGCTGGAAGTTCTTGTAAACAGAGAGTGTAATTTGCCATTATCTCCACCTAATGCAAAAACGGCTTCTGACGCAGCACCGGATGTAACTGGGCGGGCTGAGATAAAACGCGGAAGCGATCGTGCATAGAGCCTATTGGCACTCTCTGCTTACTTCCGTTTTCTGGACTGTCTGCAGTAACACGTCTCTGTCCAAGCGGGGGCGCTCACAGGACAAGTGCAGAATTAATGGAGGTCTATGGAGGTCTATTTGAATGTTATATTCGAAAGGAGATGCAAAGAAATTACACATTGCTGGGTGTTAGATTTTTTAGAGTCACTGATTTGCTTTAAAAAGTCTTATAAAGTGTAAATGACGTTATACACATCTTAGGACCAGAGATACTGCTTTACGTCAATCCTTCAGTCGCTTTGGTGCTTTTGCGCTCTGCACTTTCTTTTCTCTCGAGGCGTCGACAACACAGCTGACACAGGTAAACACACAACACAGCTGACACAGGTAAACACACAACACAGCTGACACAGGGAAACACACAACACATCTGACACAGGGAAACACACAACACAGCTGACACAGGTAAACACACGACACAGCTGCCAGATAAACACACAACACAGCTGACACAGGGAAACACACGACACAGCTGACACAGGTAAACACACAACACAGCTGAGACAGGTAAACACACGACAGCTGACACAGGGAAACACACAACACAGCTGACACAGGGAAACACACACAACAGCTGACGCAGGTAAACACAAAACACAGCTGACACAGGGAAACACACAACACAGCTGACACAGATAAACACACAACACAGCTGACACAGGTAAACACACAACACAGCTGACACAGGGAAACACACAACACAGCCGACACAGGGAAACACACAACACAGCCGACACAGGGAAACACACAACACAGCCGACACAGGGAAACACACAACACAGCCGACACAGGGAAACACACAACACAGCCGGCACAAGCAAACACACAACACAGCCGACACAGGTAAACACACGACACAGCTGACACAGGTAAACACACAACACAGCTGACACAGGTAAACACACGACACAGCTGACACAGGGAAACACACAACACAGCTGACACAGATAAACACACAACACAGCTGACACAGGGAAACACACGACACAGCTGACACAGGGAAACACACAACACAGCTGACACAGGTAAACACACAACACAGCTGACACAGGGAAACACACAACACAGCTGAAACACGGAAACACACAACACAGCTGACACAGGTAAACACACAACACAGCTGACACAGGTAAACACACAACACAGCTGACACAGGGAAACACACAACACAGCCGACACAGGTAAACACACAACACAGCCGACACAGGTAAACACACAACACAGCCGACACAGGGAAACACACAACACAGCTGACACAGGGAAACACACAACACAGCTGACACAGGGAAACACACAACACAGCTGACACAGGGAAACACACAACACAGCTGACACAGGGAAACACACAACACAGCTGACACAGGGAAACACACAACACAGCTGACACAGGTAAACACACAACACAGCTGACACAGGTAAACACACAACACAGCTGACACAGGTAAACACACAACACAGCTGACACAGATAAACACACAACACAGCTGACACAGGCAAACACACAACACAGCTGACACAGGCAAACACACAACACAGCTGACACAAACACAGCTGACACAGGCAAACACACAACACAGCTGACACAGGTAAACACACAACACAGCTGACACAGGTAAACACAACACAGCTGACACAGATAAACACAGCACAGCTGACACAGGGAAACACACGACACAGCTGACACAGGTAAACACACAACACAGCTGAGACAGGTAAACACACGACAGCTGACACAGGGAAACACACAACACAGCTGACACAGGGAAACACACACAACAGCTGACGCAGGTAAACACAAAACACAGCTGACACAGGGAAACACACAACACAGCTGACACAGGTAAACACACAACACAGCTGACACAGGTAAACACACAACACAGCTGACACAGGGAAACACACAACACAGCCGACACAGGGAAACACACAACACAGCCGACACAGGGAAACACACAACACAGCCGACACAGGGAAACACACAACACAGCCGACACAGGGAAACACACAACACAGCCGACACAAGCAAACACACAACACAGCCGACACAGGTAAACACACGACACAGCTGACACAGGTAAACACACAACACAGCTGACACAGGTAAACACACAACACAGCTGACACAGGTAAACACACAACACAGCTGACACAGGTAAACACACAACACAGCTGACACAGATAAACACACAACACAGCTGACACAGGCAAACACACAACACAGCTGACACAGGCAAACACACAACACAGCTGACACAAACACAGCTGACACAGGCAAACACACAACACAGCTGACACAGGTAAACACACAACACAGCTGACACAGGTAAACACACAACACAGCTGACACAGATAAACACACAACACAGCTGACACAAGGAAACACACAACACAGCTGACACAAACACAGCTGACACAGCCGACACAGGGAAACACAGCTGACACAGGTAAACACACAACACAGCTGACACAGATAAACACACAACACAGCTGACACAGGGAAACACACGACACAGCTGACACAGATAAACACACAACACAGCTGACACATGGAAACACACAACACAGCTGACACAAACACAGCTGACACAGCCGACACAGGGAAACACAGCTGACACAGGTAAACACACAACACAGCTGACACAGATAAACACACAACACAGCTGACACAGGGAAACACACGACACAGCTGACACAGGTAAACACACGACACAGCCAACACAGGGAAACACACGACACAGCTGACACAGGTAAACACACAACACAGCTGACACAGGGAAACACACAACACAGCTGACACAGGGAAACACAGCTGACACAGGTAAACACACAACACAGCTGACACAGATAAACACACGACACAGCTGACACAGGCAAACACACGACACAGCTGACACAGGGAAACACACGACACAGCTGACACAGATAAACACACAACACAGCTGACACAGGGAAACACACAACACAGCTGACACAAACACAGCTGACACAGCCGACACAGGGAAACACAGCTGACACAGGTAAACACACCACACAGCTGACACAGATAAACACACGACACAGCTGACACAGGTAAACACACGACACAGCCAACACAGGGAAACACACGACACAGCTGACACAGGTAAACACACAACACAGCTGAGACAGGTAAACACACGACACAGCTGACACAGGGAAACACACGACACAGCTGACACAGGCAAACACACGACACAGCTGACACAGGTAAACACACGACACAGCTGACACAGGGAAACACACGACACAGCTGACACAGGTAAACACACAACACAGCTGACACAGGGAAACACACGACACAGCTGACACAGGCAAACACACGACACAGGTAAACACACAACACAGCTGAGACAGGTAAACACACAACACAGCTGACACAGGGAAACACACGACACAGCTGACACAGGCAAACACACGACACAGCTGACACAGGGAAACACACAACACAGCTGACACAGGTAAACACACGACACAGCTGACACAGGTAAACACACAACACAGCTGACACAGGCAAACACACAACACAGCTGACACAGGTAAACACACAACACAGCTGACACAGGTAAACACACAACAAAGCTGACACAGATAAACACACAACACAGCTGACACAGGGAAACACACAACACAGCTGACAGGGAAACACAACACAGCGGACACAGGGAAACACACAACACAGCGGACACAGGGAAACACACAACACAGCTGACACAGGGAAACACACAACACAGCTGACACACAACACAGCTGACACAGATAAACACACAACACAGCTGACACAGGGAAACACACAACACAGCTGACACAAACACAGCTGACACAGCCGACACAGGGAAACACAGCTGACACAGGTAAACACACCACACAGCTGACACAGATAAACACACGACACAGCTGACACAGGTAAACACACGACACAGCCAACACAGGGAAACACACGACACAGCTGACACAGGTAAACACACAACACAGCTGAGACAGGTAAACACACGACACAGCTGACACAGGGAAACACACGACACAGCTGACACAGGCAAACACACGACACAGCTGACACAGGTAAACACACGACACAGCTGACACAGGGAAACACACGACACAGCTGACACAGGTAAACACACAACACAGCTGACACAGGGAAACACACGACACAGCTGACACAGGCAAACACACGACACAGGTAAACACACAACACAGCTGAGACAGGTAAACACACAACACAGCTGACACAGGGAAACACACGACACAGCTGACACAGGCAAACACACGACACAGCTGACACAGGGAAACACACAACACAGCTGACACAGGTAAACACACGACACAGCTGACACAGGTAAACACACAACACAGCTGACACAGGCAAACACACAACACAGCTGACACAGGTAAACACACAACACAGCTGACACAGGTAAACACACAACAAAGCTGACACAGATAAACACACAACACAGCTGACACAGGGAAACACACAACACAGCTGACAGGGAAACACAACACAGCGGACACAGGGAAACACACAACACAGCGGACACAGGGAAACACACAACACAGCTGACACAGGGAAACACACAACACAGCTGACACACAACACAGCTGACACAGGTAAACACACAACACAGCTGACACAGGTAAACACACAACACAGCTGACACAGGTAAACACACGACACAGCTGACACAGGGAAACACAACACAGCTGACACAGGGAAACACAACACAGCTGACACAGGTAAACACACAACACAGCTGACACAGGGAAAGACACAACACAGCTGACACACAACACAGCTGACACAGGTAAACACACAACACAGCTGAGACAGGTAAACACACGACACAGCTGACACAGGGAAACACACGACACAGCTGACACAGGGAAACACACGACACACCTGACACAGGTAAACACACAACACAGCTGAGACAGGTAAACACACGACACAGCTGACACAGGGAAACACACGACACACCTGACACAGGTAAACACACAACACAGCTGAGACAGGTAAACACACGACACAGCTGACACAGGGAAACACACGACACAGCTGACACAGGCAAACACACGACACAGCTGACACAGGTAAGCACACAACACAGCTGAGACAGGTAAACACACGACACAGCTGACACAGGCAAACACACGACACAGCTGACACAGGTAAACACACAACACAGCTGACACAGGTAAACACACAACACAGCTGACACAGGTAAACACACGACACAGCTGACACAGGTAAACACACGACACAGCTGACACAGGGAAACACACGACACAGCTGACACAGGGAAACACGACACAGCTGACACAGGCAAACACACAACACAGCTGACACAGGTAAACACACAACACAGCTGACACAGGTAAACACACAACACAGCTGACACAGATAAACACACAACACAGCTGACACAGGGAAACACACAACACAGCTGACAGGGAAACACACAACACAGCGGACACAGGGAAACACAACACAGCTGACACAGGGAAACACACAACACAGCTGACACAACACAGCTGACACAGGTAAACACACAACACAGCTGACACAGGTAAACACACAACACAGCTGACACAGGTAAACACACGACACAGCTGACACAGGGAAACACAACACAGCTGACACAGGGAAACACAACACAGCTGCCACAGGTAAACACACAACACAGCTGACACAGGGAAACACACAACACAGCTGACACACAACACAGCTGACACAGGTAAACACACAACACAGCTGACACAGGTAAACACACAACACAGCTGACACAGGTAAACACACAACACAGCTGACACAGGGAAACACACAACACAGCTGACACAGGCAAAAACACAACACAGCTGACACAGGTACACACACAACACAGCTGACACAGGTAAACACAACACAGCTGACAGGTAAACACACAACACAGCTGACACAGGGAAACACACAACACAGCTGACACAGGCAAACACAACACAGCTGACACAGAGAATTACACAACACAGCTGACACAGAAATACACAACACAGCTGACACAGCTAAACACAACACAGCTAACAGAAATACACAACACAGCTGACACAGGTAAACACACAACACAGCTGACACAGGTAAACACACAACACAGCTGACACAGGTAAACACACAACACAGCTGACACAGGCAAACACACAACACAGCTGACACAGGTAAACACACAACACAGCTGACACAGGGAAACACAACACAGCTGACACAGGTAAACACACAACACAGCTAACACAGGTAAACACAACACAGCTGACACAGGGAAACACACAACACAGCTGACACAGGTAAACACACAACACAGCTAACACAGGTAAACACAACACAGCTGACACAGGGAAACACACAACAAAGCTGACACAGGTAAAAACACAACACAGCTGAAACAGGTACACAAACAAAACAGCTGACACAGGTAAACACACAACACAGCTGACAGGTAAACACACAACACAGCTGACACAGAGAAACACACAACACAGCTGACACAGGGAAACACACAACACAGCTGACACAGGCAAACACACAACACAGCTGACACAGAGAAATACACAACACAGCCGACACAGGGAAATACACAACACAGATGACACAGTTAAACACAACACAGCTGACAGAGAAATACACAACACAGTCGACACAGAGAAATACACAACACAGCTGACACAGTTAAACACAACACAGCTGACAGAGAAATACACAACACAGCTGACACAGGTAAACACACAACACAGCTGACAGGTAAACACACGACACAGCTGACACAGGTAAACACACAACACAGCTGAGACAGGTAAACACACGACACAGCTGACACAGGGAAACACACGACACAGCTGACACAGGGAAACACACGACACAGCTGACACAGGTAAACACACGACACAGCTGAGACAGGTAAACACACAACACAGCTGACACAGGGAAACACACGACACAGCTGACACAGGCAAACACACGACACAGCTGACACAGGGAAACACACAACACAGCTGACACAGGTAAACACACGACACAGCTGACACAGGTAAACACACAACACAGCTGACACAGGCAAACACACGATACAGCTGACACAGGTTAACACACAACACAGCTGACACAGGTAAACACACAACACAGCTGACACAGATAAACACACAACACAGCGGACACAGGGAAACACACAACACAGCTGACACAGGGAAACACACAACACAGCTGACACACAACACAGCTGACACAGGTAAACACACAACACAGCTGACACAGGTAAACACACAACACAGCTGACACAGGTAAACACGACACAACACAGCTGAGACAGGTAAACACACGACACAGCTGACACAGGGAAACACACGACACAGCTGACACAGGGAAACACACGACACAGCTGACACAGGTAAACACACAACACAGCTGACACAGGTAAACACACAACACAGCTGAGACAGGTAAACACACGACACAGCTGACACAGGGAAACACACGACACAGCTGACACAGGGAAACACAACACAGCTGACACAGGCAAACACACGACACAGCTGACACAGGTAAGCACACAACACAGCTGAGACAGGTAAACACACGACACAGCTGACACAGAGAAACACACGACACAGCTGACACAGGCAAACACACAACACAGCTGACACAGGTAAACACACAACACAGCTGACACAGGTAAACACACAACACAGCTGACACAGATAAACACACAACACAGCTGACACAGGGAAACACAACACAGCTGACAGGGAAACACACAACACAGCGGACACAGGGAAACACACAACACAGCTGACACAGGGAAACACACAACACAGCTGACACACAACACAGCTGACACAGGTAAACACACAACACAGCTGACACAGGTAAACACACAACACAGCTGACACAGGTAAACACACGACACAGCTGACACAGGGAAACACAACACAGCTGACACAGGGAAACACAACACAGCTGACACAGGTAAACACACAACACAGCTGACACAGGGAAACACACAACACAGCTGACACACAACACAGCTGACACAGGTAAACACACAACACAGCTGACACAGGTAAACACACAACACAGCTGACACAGGGAAACACACAACACAGCTGACACAGGGAAACACACAACACAGCTGACACAGGTAAAAACACAACACAGCTGACACAGGTACACACACAACACAGCTGACACAGGTAAACACAACACAGCTGACAGGTAAACACACAACACAGCTGACACAGGGAAACACACAACACAGCTGACACAGGCAAGCACACAACACAGCTGACACAGAGAATTACACAACACAGCTGACACAGAGAAATACACAACACAGCTGACACAGTTAAACACAACACAGCTAACAGAGAAATACACAACACAGCTGACACAGGTAAACACACAACACAGCTGACACAGGGAAACACACAACGCAGCTGACACAGGCAAACACACAACACAGCTGACACAGGTAAACACACAACACAGCTGAAACAGGGAAACACACAACACAGCTGACACAGGGAAACACAACACAGCTGACACAGGTAAACACACAACACAGCTGACACAGGTAAACACAACACAGCTAACACAGGTAAACACAACACAGCTGACACAGGGAAACACACAACACAGCTGACACAGGTAAAAACACAACACAGCTGAAACAGGTACACAAACAAAACAGCTGACACAGGTAAACACACAACACAGCTGACAGGTAAACACACAACACAGCTGACACAGAGAAATACACAACACAGCTGACACAGGGAAACACACAACACAGCTGACACAGGCAAACACACAACACAGCTGACACAGGGAAATACACAACACAGCCGACACAGGGAAATACACAACACAGCTGACACAGTTAAACACAACACAGCTGACAGAGAAATACACAACACAGCCGACACAGAGAAATACACAACACAGCTGACACAGTTAAACACAACACAGCTGACAGAGAAATACACAACACAGCTGACACAGGTAAACACACAACACAGCTGACACAGGTAAACACACAACACAGCTGACACAGGGAAACACACAACACAGCTGACACAGGCAAACACACAACACAGCTGACACAGGTAAACACAACACAGCTGACACAGGGAAACACACAACACAGCTGACACAGGGAAACACACAACACAGCTGACACAGGTAGACACACAACACAGCTGACACAGGTAAACACAACACAGCTGACACAGGGAAACACAACACAGCTGACACAGGTAAACACACGACACAGCTGACACAGGGAAACACACAACACAGCTGACACAGGCAAACACACAACACAGCTGACACAGGCAAACACACAACACAGCTGACACAGGTAAACACACAACACAGCTGACACAGGTAAACACACAACACAGCTGACACAGGGAAACACAACACAGCTGATACAGGTAAACACACAACACAGCTGACAGATAAACACACAACACAGCTGACACAGGTAAAAACACAACACAGCTGACACAGGTAAACACACAACACAGCTGACACAGGGAAACACACAACACAGCTGACAGGTAAACACACAACACAGCTGACACAGGTAAAAACACAACACAGCTGACAGGTAAACACACAACACAGCTGACACAGGTAAACACACAATACAGCTGACACAGGCAAACACACAACACAGCTGACACAGGTAAACACACAACACAGCTGATACAGGTAAACACACAAAACAGCTGACACAGGTAAACACACAACACAGCTAACACAGGTAAACACAACACAGCTGACAGGGAAACACAACACAGCTGATACAGGTAAACACACAACACAGCTGACAGGTAAACACAACACAGCTGACACAGGTAAAAACACAACACAGCTGACACAGGTAAACACACAACACAGCTGACACAGGTAAACACACAACACAGCTGACACAGGGAAACACACAACACAGCTGACACAGGTAAACACACAACACAGCTGACACAGGTAAACACACAAAACAGCTGACACAGGTAAACACACGTGCTAGAAGAGTTTTAGTTTTGTTGTTTTAAAAAACCATCAAGCGGTATCTCTGATCGTAATCAGTCCTTCACTGACCAATCAGCGTTCATTAGCAGAATGCTCGCGTGTTATGGGCATCATCAACTCAACCTGTAATAAATCGAAAGGACATAAGTACTCGTTCATTCAACTTTCGACCTATAACCCATGTTGAACTTGCAAAACCTACAATGAAATCTGAGATTTCTCAACGGCAATCGGGTGAGAGACAAATTTAGCCGTCTATCACCATAGACTCCCATTCATTTTACACTCATGAGTGATAGCCCCCAGTGGAACTCTGGTGGAACTACAACCAACATTCGGTACAATAGGACTTAATAGGGAGTGGCCAGGCTCTCTGTAGACGGGCTCTGTTTTGATCCATCTGAGTGTGATGAGTTCCCATTGGCTGCTGAGCACCAGGGTTAAACCATTTGTGAGCTTATAGGGGTTGCCTGCCACTCATTGACTCTATATTAGGATTGAAGTTTTCTGATTAAATTATTTTAAATTTAACAGATAAAATACCCTCAATTTAAAACAAATAAATAAATAATTAAAAATAAATGAAATATGTGATTTGTGAAAAATTGGATTTCAGTGCAGAAATAGATAGGCAAGGCAAAGCAAGGCATTTGGGAAATTGCATAAAAAAATGCTGGATGGAAGCTGCTCATAAAATCTAAAAATGTGCATAAAAAAAACTCAACTGAGTCAGATTTTTTATCCGATAAGAAAACATGCATATAAACTACGATGGAAACACATTTACTGAATAAATTCCACAATGCACATCAAAAAAGACATTTTTTTGCTATGGGATGGCGCAACGGGACTAACCAGTGGACCGATTTTGTTGCATCACATCTCAAATGCCACTTTTGTTGTTCTGAAACACCTCAGCAAAGTCTGTCAACAAAGTGGTTCAGTATAATTACCTGAGAACTGTCTTACACGACTGCGTTCCCAAACAGCAGCATCGGCCTCCGAAATCAAGATAACACGTTTATTGTGTTTCATTTGCGCGCTTTAAGACGCAAGTAATTTATAATATACGAAACCTATTATATATAGTGGCAATTCTGACTTATCTTAGTGATATTTATCGCAAGTTTATCAGGAAGTGACGATTTTGTTCTCTTTGACTCACTGGATGAAAATGATGCTTTATTTGAAAATGTTTTATGCAATATTCAAATTTTGTGCACAAGTTATATTTGCATCTTTGGATGGAAACTAGCTATTGATGGCCTGTGAGATGAAGGGAGGGGACAGGGGCGATTCTAGGATTACATTATTTGGGTATAATGAGGGTATGATTTAAAAAAAAAAAAAAACTTAATTTTATATATTGTTTGTATACTAGGAAAGGCCTTAACACTACAGTAGGTTCTAAACAACCCATCAAGTCAGTCCCTGAAAATTGAATTCATTTCTAATCATTTTAAATAACCAGATAATATTAATTAATTATATTGAGAATACAGACAAACCCTATATTACTGTAAATGTCTAGATTGGGAATATGTGGTTAAAATATTTTTGGAAACTACATTTGAGCAATAAAATTAACTTTAAAGAAGATCTACATTTCTCATTTTCATTCATGGAGATAACACAGGAAATGTGCCATGCTTTAGTCAAGGATTTCTGTCACCTGGTGGAAAACAAACTCTTTAACATGAAAATGGCATGACATTGCCACTATAGCCAGTAGATGGCAGCAGAGGACCACTCATTAGCTCATTTGCCATTACCACATCCTTTTATAGTGCTTTTTGCATGTTTTGCTTTTGGATTTATTATAAAATGCATATAATAGGTCTAATATAACACATTTTGACAATTGTTTGGCAATTTTGGGGTCTCAGGACTTACTGTTCACAGGCAAGCCTACAGAGAGCATCCAAAGGCCTACGCAAGGTCCTTGTGAGATGCACGGTCACAGTTCTACTCCAATATCATCAACAATAGCCCTAGCAACTTTAAGAAACTTTTCTTTCTGTCATTTAGAAGCCACAAAGGAGAGGTGCAACAACTTTCAGATTTTTTCAGGGAAAAAAAGTAGACACCATCCGCTCCCTCCTATCCAGCTCCTCCACCCTGCCTGTCCAGACTGTCGACCCACAGCCTGGGACTTCCCAACCTCTCTGCTGCTTCTCTGACATCTCACAGCGAGAGGTTGAGGACCTCATCAGAAAGATGAAACTCTAACTCTACCTCAGGAGTAAAATCAACCCCCTCTGCTGCCCTGCCATCATCCACTTTGATAAGACACACTTTGATAAGATAAAGGTGTGGATGAAGCAACACGTCTGCAGCTAAAAAGCTCCAAACCTGAAGCCATCCTACTTGGCACCCCACACCAGGTCCGGACATCTGTCATTACCAGCATTACCTTCTCTGGACAGGATATTCCACTTTCAACATCAGCCACCAACCTGGGTGTTAGAATGGACTCTAGTCTGACCGTTGAGGCTCACATCAAACATCTGTCCAGGACAGTTCTTGCACCTCAGGAACATTGCCAAACTCCGTCCCACACTCACTCTTGCAGATGTGGAAAAGCTTGTCCTCGCCTTTGTCTCCTCCAAGCTGGACTACTGCAATGCGCTCCTCTTCGGGATCCCTCACAAAAGCCTCCAGAAGCTGCCGTGCATTCAGAAAAGCACTGCTATGGTGCGCAAATATTACCATATCACCCACATCCTTAAATCACTCCACTGGCTTCCTGTCTCACTCAGGACTGAGTACAGGGTCTCCCTCCTCACCCACCAGTGCAGCCCTTGTCCACATCAAATACCTTTTTTTTATATAAATCTGAATCGTGGCATGCAAACACTCTAAGATCAAATCTGTATTTTATATTTTATAAATGAGGTCCACAGAAAGAATTTATAATGTAAAGAAGCCAGTCATTTGTTCATTAAAAAGACTTTTTATTTCCATTTGTAAGGGTGGATTTCCTGCAGTGGTTCAGGCTGAAAGACTGCCGATTGACTAAAGAAATGTTATTAGCAAGATGGTAGAAAACTGTACATTTCTTGTCTATTACCACCCACTGCTACTTGTACCAATGACGGAAATAAGCACAGTTTCAATAGCTTAATATGTGGGAGAGCATCGCTAGAGAGTGACGATATCGTAATGCAATAGGTAGCACTTCAAAGTCAATACCAAATCAAAACTAGTTAGCACATTATTTGTAATTGAAAGGGTTCAATGACAATATGGTAATGGTTACACTTACCGGTAAAATAGTTATAAAATATATGTATGAGATGATAAAAACTTATACCATTAATTGTACCTAGCATATATGCAAAATGTTACCTGAGAGTTAGAAAGAGAGGGAGAGGCAGAGAGAGAGTGTAGAGTAAGAGAGAAAGAAAAGAGGAGGCAAACAGAGAATGCCCAAAGAAAGAGAGCCAGAGAATCACAAAGAGCCAGAGCAACAGTTACAATCATCTTTTATCCCTTCCTTGACCTTGTGACCGAAACCCAAATGTGAGGCGTTCAAACTGACCAATCAGATTATTACACTTCCCCCACCATACTAAAGGTGTGACAATTCATCAACCCCGAAGTTCACACATCTTGGCCTACAGGCCTTGATCACTATCAGCCCCTCTGTGCCTTTAGGAACTCTAAATGGTCCTTGTGGTAGAAAGAGTGGGTTGAAAACTTCAATTTGCCTATAAGGCTAAAAGGGGCACAGAGGACGCTGTAGCCTGTCTGCTGCATCTCCTCCTTCAGCACCTGGATACTCCTGGCAATTTTGCTCGGATACTCTTTGTGGACTTCAGCTCTGCTTTTAATTCCATCCAAAGACATCTGATGATTCAAAAGTTGTATCACCTCAACATCTCTACTCGGCTGATTCATTTTATACACAATTTTCTTAGCAACAGGCAACAAGTAGTACGGGTGGGCTCAATTACATCATCTGCTCTAATCATCAACACTGGAGCACCGCAGGGCTGTGTTTTAAGTCCTTTTTTGTATACACTTTACACAAACGATAACATCAGTCCATTATCCAGCATCAAATACTTAAAATATTCAGATGACACAGCCATTCTTGCCCTGCTCAAAGATAACAACTCTGTTATGGATTACCACACCACTGTTATGAACTTTGTCCAGTGGTGTGAGAATAACTATCTGAATCTTAACATTAGCAAGACAAAAGAGCTGATAGTCAGTCCCTCTTCACTACAGCATCCTATTGTTATTCATAATCAAACAGTTGAAATAGTGGACAGTTTTAAATATCTTGGAGTAACAATGGACAACAAACTCACCTTTGATCAGCACATTATGGACATTCAGAAGAGAAGTCACCAAAGAATGTCAGTCATTCGAAAACTCAAAGGACTACACGTCTCTCCTCGATTGTTATTGCTACTCTATCAAAGCATCATTCAGCCAATCTTACTGTATTGTTCTGTATGTTTTTTCAATATGCTTTCTGTTAAAAACCGGACCAAACTTACAAAGGTATCTAATATTGCTTCGAAAGTCATAGGTCTTCCTACACTTAACCTTACAGAACTTAATAAGAGAGCTATTACACGCATTGCAGTTTCAATAGAACAAGACCCCACACATCCACTTAATGAGTTTCTAGCCCTGCTGCCCTCAGGGCATAGGTACAGGACTCTGAGGTGTAGGAGGGTTCACTTTGGAAGAAGCCTGATTCCTGCAACCATTACATACCTCAATAATCGACACCGGTGATTGGTGTTTTTTTTTTTCTTTTTCGTTTTTTTTTTTTCTTGTATTATGTCTATTTGTATTAAGTATATCTGTATTATATTGTTGTGTGTGTTAAACAAGTACAGTGCTGTGGAAAAGAATTTCCCCTTGGGGACAATAAAGATAAAGTGAAAGTGAAAACAGCAAAGCAAATGTCTTTGTTAATTTCAAATATCTTGGAATTATTTTCAATCCTACACATTAAAACAATTAAATAGCATTTATATTTCAGTTTCTTTTTTTGTTATATTTTAATGCTAGTAAGTCGTGTTAAAAATTGCTCTGTGCATAATAAGCCAGTGCGTTATGGTGTGATGGGCCGCTTTTTCTTTTTAGTCCTGGTCAAATGAAAGCGCACAGACCAACTGCAGGTTGTTAAATCTTACACAGAGAGACGGAGGCATCATAAACCCTAAATCCAGCATAGAGGGGTTCAGTGAATGTGGTGTTGAATGTGTGTAAGTGTGTGAGTGTGTTTGTGTCAGAGATGCTGTAGAAGGACAGAGTGCCGGATGGCCAGTCCAGATACACTCCTACTCTGTTAGACGGCGGTGAGGGGGAAGAAATGTTATTGCTCATATTATTGTGCCAGACAGTAAATCCATTTGCAGTGCAGTACAGACTCCAGGATTTGTCACTGTATCCAAACCAACAGTCATTCCCTCCTTTCCTGCTAATTCCTTTATATGCCACGGCTATACCAGCCCCTTTCCCGCTCCATTCAGCCTCCCAGTAACAGCGTTCAGTCAGACTCTCCCCACACAGAACCTGCTCATAGTTCTCAAATCTCTCTGGATGATCGGGATATGACTCTGGGTCTTTGGTGTGTGTCACCTTCCTCTTCTCCTCACACAGAGAGAGTTTAACATGTGCTGTGTTTGGATCCAGTATAAGATCACAGGCATCTGAACACAAGAAACACAAGAAGAAGATTAGAAGTTGTGTGAAGTTGATAGTTTTAGAGCAGTGCATGTGTGTGTGTGTGTGTGTGTGTGTGTGTGTGTGTGTATGTACACTCAACAAATAAGAAAAAGAAAAAGGGGGGGGGGGGGTCTGGTGTGTCCAGCAGCTGCTTTATATACACTCACCTAAAGGATTATTAGGAACACCATACTAATACTGTGTTTGACCCCCTTTCGCCTTCAGAACTGCCTTAATTCTACGTGGCATTGATTCAACAAGGTGCTGAAAGCATTCTTTAGAAATGTTGGCCCGTATTGATAGGATAGCATCTTGCAGTTGACGGAGATTTGTGGGATGCACATCCAGGGCACGAAGCTCCCGTTCCACCACATCCCAAAGATGCTCTATTGGGTTGAGATCTGGTGACTGTGGGGGCCATTTTAGTACAGTGAACTCATTGTCATGTTCAAGAAACCAATTTGAAATGATTCGAGCTTTGTGACATGGTGCATTATCCTGCTGGAAGTAGCCATCAGAGGATGGGTACATGGTGGTCATAAAGGGATGGACATGGTCAGAAACAATGCTCATGTAGGCCGTGGCATTTAAACGATGCCCAATTGGCACTTAGGGGCCTAAAGTGTGCCAAGAAAACATCCCCCACACCATTACACCACCACCACCAGCCTGCACAGTGGTAACAAGGCATGATGGATCCATGTTCTCATTCTGTTTACGCCAAATTCTGACTCTACCATCTGAATGTCTCAACAGAAATCGAGACTCATCAGACCAGGCAACATTTTTCCAGTCTTCAACTGTCCAATTTTGGTGAGATCGTGGAAATTGTAGCCTCTTTTTCCTATTTGTAGTGGAGATGAGTGGTACCCGGTGGGGTCTTCTGCTGTTGTAGCCCATCCGCCTCAAGGTTGTGCGTGTTGTGGCTTCACAAATGCTTTGCTGCATACCTCGGTTGTAACGAGTGGTTATTTCAGTCAAAGTTGCTCTTCTATCAGCTTGAATCAGTCGGCCCATTCTCCTCTGACCTCTAGCATCAACAAGGCATTTTCGCCCACAGGGCTGCCGCATACTGAATGTTTTTCCCTTTTCACACCATTCTTTGTAAACCCTAGAAATGGTTGTGCGTGAAAATCACCAACAACCATGCCACGCTCAAAATTGCTTAAATCACCTTTCTTTCCCATTCTGACATTCAGTTTGGAGTTCAGGAGATTGTCTTGACCAGGACCACACCCCTAAATGCATTGAAGCAACTGCCATGTGATTGGTTGATTAGATATTGCATTACTGAGAAATTGAACAGGTGTTCCTAATAATCCTTTAGGTGAGTGTATATATATATTACATATATATTCAATTTAAAGAATTTTGCAAAGGTTTCTGTGAGGGTTATGTTTAGAGGTAGGGGTTGGGTTAGGACATATTAAAATATAATCACTTGATGAAAAAACAATAGAAGTCAAACAATTGAAATGAGATGTCTTAATATAATATAGTCATTGACGTGTGTGTGTGTGTGTGTGTGTGTGTGTGTGTGTGTGTGTGTGTGTGTGTGTAAGTGAAAGAGAAAAGTCCTACATTTTCTCAGTCCTTGTTGAATTCTGAAATGTTCTCCATGATCCAAACTAGAAAGAGACATAAAATATTATTGAGAACTTCAAAATAAATAAGTATTTCTCAAATTGAGGCATTCAAAAATGGAGCCAAATACAGAATTCTTTTGGACACAGTCCAATGAACTTAGCAGTCTAATAGTTACAGATCTCTAAAGACAGATCAGCCTACAAAACCAACAGCATACATAACGCAGTGACAATAATTTCAAGACCAAGTGACTAAACACACAGCTATATAAACTTTGAATATAGAAAATCACTCACACCGTAACAGACAGAACCCAAACGCTGAGTGCAATTAAATCGTTTATTTAGTCCACAGTGAAAACAATCACTACATTACTGGAAGATGAAAATAAATAATAAATAAATCCAAATCACAGATGATGAGGCCAACTAGAGTTAGATGATGAACTTGAACAGGAAGAAATCAGTTGAACAGTCCAATCTGTATAATCCAGGCTGGTTTGTGATCGCTACAACGAGAGAGTATAACGTGGCATGAGATCGAAGCACAAAGAGACAGAGGGCAAGATGAGTGACGAAGGCAGACGATGACGAAACACAAAGAGTCCAAAGGCTTGTTCGACTTGAACCGGCGCTGTACAAACCGGTCGGTGAATGACATCAAAATACCATGAGAGAGCGATTAGAGGGCAGACGGCTCTGTATGCTTTTGAATCGCGCTCCCAGTACTTTGATGTCATAAACCGATCGGCCTGTGTAGCCTCAAATGTAGCGAGGTTAGCAGGAGAAGGGAAGGGGGATTGTGAAGCATCTTCCAATCCCATTACACATTGCTGATAGGGTGGCCCAATTTAACCTGTTAACCGTTGCCAGTGCGCCCGCGCACTGAAGCGTTTTTTTTATTATTTAGTTCAAAGTTTCTATCAGATTTAATGTTATACCTTGACAAACTATACATCATTAAAAAGATATAAGACTCAAGTTTCAGTATTTGACCTCTATTGTATTCTGTGAAACTTATAGCGACAGTTATGTCTTAATTTGTGTCAGGAGTTATGAAATGAAAAACTAAGGCGATACCTTAAATATGAATTATGCGCGTCAGCAGCTTTCATTCATAAAAAACTCCATGCTGTCGTCATGACAGCGCTTGACAAAACAACATCCCTCAGGGCTTTTAGCTCAAAAATTTGCAGATTTGGCTCACCCGAATCTGTTCCTGGAGGAGGTAAAGCGAGGCTTGAACTGATGATTAGCAACCGCCTCATAAGAGGGCTGGACTGGTGGACTACTGGCCACCGGAGAAGATGGAGAGGTAAAATCAAATCTGAAATGTTGAAACTGTGTGGTGACCAATGCCTGAACAGCTCGTTCCACAGTGAGAATTTGCTCTTCCTGATGAGCCATTTGGGCTGTGCTGCTGGTAACAAACTTGCTGAATTCTGCACTCACTGGGTTCATCTATGGTCAGTTTGTTCTGTCATACTATAAACAGAGTTTATTTAGTCCACAGTGAAAACAATCACAACAGTCCTGAAGGATGATATATAAAAAGAAATCACAGAAAACCACAGGCTGATCGACAGGGGATCCAACGTGGAATGAAATTGAAGCACAAAGAGACAAGGGCAACAACAGTAAACTCTAGATGAGAGAACAACACGGTGAGGTTTATCCAAAGCGACTTACAAATGAGAACAATAGAAGCAGTTAAACTAACAGTAGGATGACAATATGCAAGTGCTATGACCCTTCTCAGTTTAGATAGAATAGAATAGAATAGAATAGAATAGAATAGAATAGAATAGAATAGAATAGAATAGAATAGTAGAGAAAGTGTTAGTATTACTGGATCAAGTGCTGCTGAAAAAGATGTGTCTTCAGCCGTTTCTTGAAAGTAGCTATGGACAGTTCTGGTTGAGTTAGGCAGATAATTCCTCCAGCAGGGAACAGTCATGGTAAAGGTAAGATAAAGATATTTTTTGCCTCTTTGAGATGGCACCACAAGACATATTTCGCTTGCAGAGCGCAAGTTTCTGGATGGCACATAAGTCTGAAGTAATGAATTTAGGTAAAAGGGAGCAGAGTTCTTCTTGTCTTGTTCCAAATTAGTCTGCTCTCTCTCTGCCGCCCCTTGCTTTAAGCCTGAGGCAGCTTATGACACAATAGCCCTATTCAGACATAATTCTCTATTCAGTAATTGTTTCTCATAAAGACATAAGGTATTACACGCATTGATATAAATTAGAGCTTGCACGACTAATAATTTTACTAGTTGACAAAGTAGCTGGACAAATGTTATCTTATGTAAAGCAGCTAGTCACCATGAGAAACAATCACCATCTGATTTTGGCAATAAGATAATTAAAATAATAATTAAAAGTCCTATCTCAACTAATTCATGTTTTTTAAAGCATAATGTATTTCCATTTTTTTTTAAAAAAAGTTAATTATAAAAAAAAGTTAAAATCCATTGACTAATCCTTTTATATCTATAGAAAGAGTTAGTTCTTATTTAGATACAGTGCTATGCATATGTTAAGACACCCATGCTAAAGTTGACTAAAAAGAGGAATAAAAAATCATCTTTTGGAAATTGAACTTTATGCCTTAATTAAAAAAATTTGGAAAAATCCAACCTTTAAGGACACCAATTTTCTTTGTGAATGAATAATGTATCGTAAATAAATAAATGTTCTTCCTTAAAATACAGGGTGCATAAGTTTGGACACCCCTATGTTAAATTCCCATAGAGGCAGGAAGATTTTTATTTTTAAAGGCCAGTTATTTCATGGATCCAGGATACGATGCATCCTGATAAAGTTCCCTTGGCCTCTGGAATTAAAATAGCCCCACATCATCACATAGCCTTCACCATACCTAGAGATTGGCATGGCTTTATTTCAGTTAGCCTAATAGCTGGTTTGATTTGCATTGAGAGATGATCTTATGGAAAGTACTCCATGCCAATCTCTAGGTATGGTGAAGGCTATGTGATGATGTGGGGCTATTTTAATTCCAGAGGCCAAGGGAACTTTATCAGGATGCATCGTATCCTGGATCCATGAAGTAACTGGCCTTTAAAAATACAAATCTGCCTGCCTCTATGGGAATTTAACATAGGGGTGTCCAAACTTATGCACCCTGTATTTTAAGGAAGAACATTTATTTATTTACGATACATTATTCATTCACAAAGAAAATTGGTGTCCTTAAAGGGTTGATTTTTCCTATTTTTTTTAATTAAGGCATTAAGTTCAATTTCCAAAAGATGATTTTTTATTCCTCTTTTTAGTCAACTTTAGCATGGGTGTCTAAACTTATGCATAGCACTGTATATGACTTGAGAAAAAAAAAGAGACGCTTTAAACGTACATATTGATAACCAAAATCTTTTTGAAAGGGTACCACCCCAGCCTCTTTTGTACCATTTTGTCATGTTATGGGGCTAAAGAGTAAAATAGGAGAGAGTATCTTTCTATCTGTAATTGATTATGGTTATATATATGTATATCTGCATTCAGTTCAGTTTTTTAAAATGTATTTATTATTTTTCAAGCATTACAAACATAACCTAAAATCGAACAAGAGAACACAGAGAAGAAAAAAATATATATTATTATGGATCACCACTCCAATAAATCAATCTGAAAAAAGGTGAAAGAAATAAGAAAATGAAATGATTGTACATACAATACAATATGACTTTCATATTTACACTTGAATATACCTTACATATGTTAACCTTATTAAACAAACCCTCTAGTAAGAATAGAGGATATATTTAACCTGTTAAACTGCAACCCCACTTTTGAAAAATCCCAAGAAATGACATACCCAAACTGAAACAGATACAGTTCATGAACCCTTTGTACTAAAAGCACAAGTATGATCTCATTTGAAAGCTGACACCTGGCAGTTTATTGTAAATGCAGAATTAATTATTGTCATAATGACAAAAATTGTTATAAATAGCTTCAAAGTTTTGTAAAGTTATTAGAAATTATTTTTTATGAAATATCCTCATGAAAATAAAATTGAAGTTGGCACTGGAGCAATCTAGAAATGCACCTCAGCTAAAGCCACATGTCTAAACATTTTATGTTTAAAATCTTAAGATAATAAGTCCAAAACTCTGTATTTAGTGAAATGTTTTTCAAGACCATGTCATGTGACTTTATTTTGATTTGACGCTAAAATGCTACTGATGTTTATTGCCATCTTCTAACCATCTATTCAGATTTTTGTCTCTATTGTTTTGTGGTGCAAACGAGCCCCATTCAGTCTCAGTCTCCCCTGCACACATTCACACCTCTCCGGCCTGGTTATGGCTGTAAATATGCATTTCTTTTGTCTGCATTATAGTTACTAACGACTGGCTATTCACAGGCTATTCATATGGTTTCAGTCACTAATTTCTTTTCTCAAAGTTCACCCTTACATTTTAAACTGTATCAAATGCATTTCTTGAATAAAGAAAAATTTCAGTAAGCGTTCAAAAAATAATAAAAATATAACTTCTAGGTGGCAGGTGCACCTAGGGCTAGCTAGCATGTTAGCTTAGCACACTGTAGCAACAATGGCATCTGCTTTTCAAATTAAGGAATCATGTGACGTCAAAACACATCGTCTGGTTAATAATTTCCCCAGAGGGACATTTGAGCCATAAAGAGGACCCTGTTTTTAAGACCCCCTTTGTAAAACCCCCCTAGTTCAGTATTGACTTCCTGTGATTTTACAGCCTCAGGACATTCCAGAAGACACACACACACACACACACACACACACACACACACTCGTGGACTTTCAACCAGAAACCCACCACGAGATGCAACTGAAGCACATTTCCATATATGGACTTCCACATAGTAAAATGTCATTTTACCATTCATTACAAATTTATAATAGAGGTGCGACTTGCTAGAGTAAAATCTTTACTTCTGAAGGTTCATTGAAAGAAAATCACTCAATAGTGTCTTGTAATACGACCTCAACCTGGTCATAAACCTTTATGGTTCCAAAGCTGCAGCTCATCCTTTTCCTGCAAGCCCACATTCCATACACTTCCACACAGGCGATCCAAGAACCATGTTTTTCATATGTATTTTTATGTGTGTATAATTTCCATGGCAGATTGAGATTTTCTATGTTCTATCATAGAAATCCATTGACTCTTAAAATGCTCAGAATCCTACATTAGAAATGCATATCTGTATTCCCATGTCCGTACACCATGTCTGGTATCATTCTAATCGTAGTGATCTCACGGAAATATATATATGTATTAGATTACAGTAAAACGTATTATTCTGTATGTACAATCTTAAGAGGAAGTATGAAACCTTTCCCTCATAAGACATATGGTAAGAGGGGGCGTGTTTTTCTTCACACAAAGAAGACGTCTTCCCGCTACAGATTAGAAGTTTGATTCGCTCTGTCACAAAACAAGGCGTAAACAGATTGTCTGTTAAAAGGAAGAGACCCCCACTCTTCACTCTCTTCTCTCTTCGATCCCGCTGACCTCCTCCTCTCCTCCCCGGCAGCGCTTCTCCAAGGATCATCTGAAGAAGGCCTTAGTCTTCTCCTCGGACCAACACATGTTCGAGTAGCTGCCTTGCCTTTGCAACTAAGCTCATCCGTGCCTTTCCCCTCAAAAAGGGAAATGATCTAATTTTCTCGGTAACTTAAATTCAAGTAAGCCTTTACATCGTCTTGCGAAACGACCCAGAAGACGAAGCCAGACGCAAACCAGCCGGACACGCGCACGCGCGCGTCCCCTTTTCCAGCATCGCACTGAAAGAGTACAACAGCTCGCAAGTACTATCTATCAACCTAAAAGTTGATTTCCTGGTCTCTCTCTCTCTTAGGTCTGCGAATTAAGTTACCCTTCTTCCTCTTCTCTTTTCCCCCTTTTTCTTTCTTTCAGTTCATTCTGATCACTTATGTTATTGTTTGGTTATATGTTGTTTGTTTATTGTTTGCATGTTTACGTACGTTTCTATTTGTAGCTCATATAATCATAGTTTTGCATTTATTAAAATTCATAGATACTTTTCACTGCCTCTGTGTTTGAAAATCCACCATTCTAAAGTCAATGAAACAAAAGATCTTAAGCTACAAGCTCGAAATATAGACTACTTGAGTAGTTTTAATTAATAAACTCAGGAAGTTGATGTCCGTGGCCAGGACATGAAACTCTTGAAGTTTGTGAATATCTCTTCTTGACTGTAATGATTTTACATTTATTTCGCTGGACGAATTAAATGTCGGTCAGACCAGTCACAGAACAAGATAATCCAGATAATTGATAAAATAAATGTACATGCGACTTATGAATTATGACCATGAGTCATAGTTATTAATATTTCCAAAATTCCCTAGGTTCTTGAGCTAATTCAAATTTACCCAGAGTCGTAAACGCTACATGTTTTGGTGGAGAATGCGGGCAGTTTCAAACTTTATTTGGTGGGAACAAATTCAGTTTCAGTGAATGTGTATTATTGATATTAATAATTGTAACGTTACACGCGCGTTTTGAATTGTGAGGTAAGTCGCTAAGGCGAACTCACTCAGCTGACGTTAGGCACAAAGCCAGCTCAGCTCTTCAAATTAACAGTTTCAAAAATGTCTAAGCATTTTTAATCACTGTTAAGAGCTAAAACTGCAGTTCATGACATTACATTGTGTCTCTGTAAAGACGAAGCAAAACTCTTTACAGTTAGTACATGTAATATGATTTAAACCGACTAAATGAAGACGAAGGATCTCTTTAGGACGAAGGCGTAAATCTGACCTGGGCAATGCCTCAGTTTCAGTCGTAATAGGCCTTATGATAATACGTTAACGGTAAACTCCTGGTCAGAAATTGGCCTCGCGATCCAATTTCGTAAACCTACGCAAAAATCATAAAAGTGCTATTTTGATTTAATGCTTATGGGAGATGAGCAGATGTGCTCACAGCTGTTTTGATGCCTGTTGTGCTCACAGCTTAAGTTTCTAGTGATTAAAACAAGAAGTTTTAATACCTGTTTTATTGTAGACCGTTTCAGAGATAATGTGTAATTGAAGACCAGTTTTATGAATTAAGAAAATATGATAGTCCCTGTTCTTATGCTAAAACCGCCTCAATGTGTAATGTAAATGTGTAATATAAATGTGTAATTCCTATTAGTCACATGTGATGAAACTCGCATTTTCCGCATGCAACAGAGCGCGAAATACTCGTGACTTCCACAGACAAATCTGCTGTCTAAATTGCTGAATCACGTCACCGACACTAGAGGGCAGCCTCTAGAGGTGCGGCAGTGCTCAAATCACGCGCGCCCCACCGACGTCATCCTACGTGAGCGTCGCCTCCCACTGACGTCAGCCTGCGCGAGCGCAATTACGCCCTCTGGTGGCGTTCTAAGATAACACCTGCTTTCAAGTTCTTTTCCTCTCTGCATTCATTTTCTCTCTCAAATACTTAACTGCATTCAAAGCTTAGCTTATGCTGATAGTATTTGGAGTTAGACAATTCCTTTTTCTGTTTTTGACTATCACACTTTAAGTTAAGTTCGAGAAAAAAAAAAGAAAACTTTTCAAATTAAAAACTTAGATTTGATTCACTCAGTTCATTGATAGATCCACCTAGGAAGTAGCACGCCACCGTGTGGCCATCTTGGGTCGACTTATCAATATCTGGTTAACCCCCAGTGTGCAATTGAAGTGTCTCATTGCTACCCTTTTCGTTTGATTTTTTTTTTTTCAATACTAATAACTTCAGTGTTATTGTAAGGATTATGGGAAGTCATCCTGAATTTCAGTTTAATTAATTTTAGTATTGATACATCACTGTCATCATTCTAATTTTCTTTCCTTCCTTATTTTTATTATTTTGAACCTCCCTTTGCATGCTTAGTTGAATTTCAATTCAAACTAGTTTGAATTTTAATTCAAAATTGTCTAATCAGCCAGGGAAGACCACTGAGAAGACATACGGCCCTCACCCTAGTGGCACAAACCCACTGCCGGGGCCTATCCCTCTGCCTGCGTCTCAAGCCTGTGTTGTTATTCACATTTTATTTCATTAATAATTTTTTTTTTTTCTCTCTTCCCTCTTTTCTCCAAAAGGGGGGTGGGGTAGGTTATTCTGATAAATCACCATCAGTTATCATAATTTCTTTTTTTGTTGTATCACTATTTTAGTAAAGCCTTTGCCTCGGACTCCTGCATACATATTTACCCAATTTGATGAAACCAGAAAGCCTTAATTCACATTAAGTCTAACATCTTAATCCCTTATTGTGTATCTATTGGCAGGACTCAGTCAGTGTTTATAGGCTTAGGCCTCTTTATTTTTATTTATAACACTCCCCGTGTTATTGTTTGTGACATTTCATTGCAGACCAATTCACTTCCTTGTGTTGTGTTTCCCTTTTCTTCCCTACCTTCAACTTTGTTGTTATTTTAATTTTCTCCATTTCTGTTGTGATTTGTTTCTCTCATTCCATTACATACAGAACCTAAGAGAGACCCCAGGAAAGCTGTATAATAGAGTAAACAATCCAAGCGGGCGTCTTCAGACGACTCCCAGGCTACCGCCTGTCAAAATCTCTATTGTGGGTTTAGCCATACCCACGAAATTGGCTCCGCTAACTGTCGGCATCAGTTAGCCCGAAATTCTCATAAACGGCCTAGGCCGTATGAGTATAGCTCATTTGACCCTAAAACAAACTTGCATTTTGTCTCTTGTTGTGTGTGCTGTGCTTCTCTCGCCAACAGTAAGCCGAGATGTCGAGCTCACCCTGTCCTGCAGTCCGCTGGGACGACCTTGAGGCATGGCTGAGGGACATAACAAAGACCGTGCTGCCCCAGGACCCACATCGCTCGAGCCAAGAGCAACGGGACACAGACCTGAGCCAGTTCGAGTCCCATGATCCAGCCCAGACATACAGCCACGAGCAGCTGTCCAAAATCTTCGGAAACCTCGCACTCAAACTCGTCGCCAGAGCCCGGGACAGCGAAAGGAGCAACGCCGACCTGCAACAAAAGACAGCCGCACTACAGCTCCAGGCCACAGAGGCCCTGGAGGACCGAGCACACACACAGAGCCGTCTAGACCAGCTACTCTTCCCGACCGAGGAAGAGAACGCCACAGATCCAAAGCTCCAGAAAGAAGTAGAAAGACTTCGAAATGCCCTGCAAGATCTGCACCTCGACACAGACCAAAGAGAACAGTTGGAGAGAAAAACCAGAAAAGAACTCAACGAAAGGCTCCAACAGGCTGAAGCTCTCCTTGAGAGAGCAGAGACTAAAATCCATCAGCTCACTCAGCAGAGACACGAGCTCCAAGATGAACTTGACACTGTTCATGCAGAACTAAAACATGCTTACAGATTGCAGAGGGTCTGGAACGGAGAAACACACATCACAGAGTTTCTCCCGGTCAGCCAAACACCAAAAGCTGAAGGGGGCGGAGCTGTAAAGGGTCAGAATCCTCTCCAGACGGATTGGGCCCCCAGCAACAGCTCTCCTCCCAAAAACCTTGACAAGCTAGCCCGCAACATTCCTACGTTCAACCCAGCTCCTGAAGGAAACCATGACATTTTTGCTTACTTACAAGACATTGATTTTCACTTGCAACTGTCGCCAACGTGACCGCTTGGGACGCACTGTATCTGCTACGAATAACTGCAAATAGAGATGTGCGTAAGTTCCTGGATCGCCAACCAAACCCTGTCAAAGCAGATTACAAGCAACTGCGACAAGCTTTGATCCATGAATTCTCTGACCCAGAATCTGACCAAGGGTTTATCACGGCCCTCGACGTGAAACAGGCCCGACTTGAACACCCAAACTCCTATTATGGCCGACTCCGACAAACGTTTTTCGGAGCAACCGACACCCCAGGTATGGAAGAAGATGTGAACTTTAGAACGTTATTCCTGCGAAATCTACATAGCAGCGTGAGTAAACATCTCGGTGTGCTCGTCTGCCCACGAACCATGTCTACTCGAAAACTCAGAGACTTAGCCCACAAGGCTTACACCAAGCAAAGGGCTATGGATGAAAAGACTGTCGAAACACACACAATTTACTCCGTCTCTGAGGACTGCTCAGAGCCAGACAGCAGGTGGCAGCACGACTGTGACGGTGCTCATCCAAAGCGTCGGACCGAGCGCTCAGAAAGATTCTGGAACCAGCATCACCCGCCGTCCAGAACTCCAAGCCCTGACCGTCAAACCTATAGCCACTCTCTCCAGAACCCTGATGAGCCCGAGTCTTCTTACACAACAGATGAAGACAGTGCAGCCACGTCTGACACCGACACAGAAAACGAACACTGACACCTGCTGCTTCAAGGTCATCTCTGACCTGCAGCTGTGCAACCAGACCAATGTCTGCGCCACATACCTACCACCATCACGATTGCAGTGACTACACAGCACGAACAAACTTTACCAACTACACTGCACGCCTCAGAGCCGCTTACACTACCTCCGCTGTGTACAAAGAAGGTCATGCGGGCCTCTGATGAACAGACCTTTCCTATGCCAACAATGATGCTCCAACGCCACTCATGGCACATCGAAGCACGTGGCATACCAACCTCAGCGAAGCAACAAGATGCCCTAGTCAACCAAGAACATCCATCGCTGAAATTTTTCCTCCCTTTCTCTCTCTCTCTCTCTCTTTTTCCTCCAACAGGATGCTGTGGTGGTCCGCGAGAAAGCAGCCACAATCGGACATCACCAGGTCCGGCATCCGGCATCGCATTAAGGAAGAACACCCCCGACTCCTGATCACCAAGGCAAGACTCACACTCAGGAAGTCTAACACTGTGATGGGCATCTCCACGGTCACCGACCACGCCCCGACACTCGTCTTGGCTTTCATTCTGCACCAGACTCAACGAGACGTGAGCATCCACAGCCCAGCTCACAAAGCCGTGTCTGGCGGTTTCCTACGAACCCTGAAAGGGGGGGGGTCCCACGACATCGACCACCTCAACCTCACTTGAGCTGAATCATCAGCCTAGCAACCACCTGCTATTTGATCGTCATGAGCCACCTGCCATCCATTGTGCCTACTTGTTGTTCGACGAAGTCCATCCCGGATTTCGTCTAACAACAGGGGGGATTATGTAGCAACAATGGCATCTGCTTTTCAAATTAAGGAATCATGTGACGTCAAAACACATCGTCTGGTTAATAATTTCCCCAGAGGGACATTTGAGCCATAAAGAGGACCCTGTTTTTAAGACCCCCTTTGTAAAACCCCCCTAGTTCAGTATTGACTTCCTGTGATTTTACAGCCTCAGGACATTCCAGAAGACACACACACACACACACACACACACACACACACTCGTGGACTTTCAACCAGAAACCCACCACGAGATGCAACTGAAGCACATTTCCATATATGGACTTCCACATAGTAAAATGTCATTTTACCATTCATTACAAATTTATAATAGAGGTGCGACTTGCTAGAGTAAAATCTTTACTTCTGAAGGTTCATTGAAAGAAAATCACTCAATAGTGTCTTGTAATACGACCTCAACCTGGTCATAAACCTTTATGGTTCCAAAGCTGCAGCTCATCCTTTTCCTGCAAGCCCACATTCCATACACTTCCACACAGGCGATCCAAGAACCATGTTTTTCATATGTATTTTTATGTGTGTATAATTTCCATGGCAGATTGAGATTTTCTATGTTCTATCATAGAAATCCATTGACTCTTAAAATGCTCAGAATCCTACATTAGAAATGCATATCTGTATTCCCATGTCCGTACACCATGTCTGGTATCATTCTAATCGTAGTGATCTCACGGAAATATATATATGTATTAGATTACAGTAAAACGTATTATTCTGTATGTACAATCTTAAGAGGAAGTATGAAACCTTTCCCTCATAAGACATATGGTAAGAGGGGGCGTGTTTTTCTTCACACAAAGAAGACGTCTTCCCGCTACAGATTAGAAGTTTGATTCGCTCTGTCACAAAACAAGGCGTAAACAGATTGTCTGTTAAAAGGAAGAGACCCCCACTCTTCACTCTCTTCTCTCTTCGATCCCGCTGACCTCCTCCTCTCCTCCCCGGCAGCGCTTCTCCAAGGATCATCTGAAGAAGGCCTTAGTCTTCTCCTCGGACCAACACATGTTCGAGTAGCTGCCTTGCCTTTGCAACTAAGCTCATCCGTGCCTTTCCCCTCAAAAAGGGAAATGATCTAATTTTCTCGGTAACTTAAATTCAAGTAAGCCTTTACATCGTCTTGCGAAACGACCCAGAAGACGAAGCCAGACGCAAACCAGCCGGACACGCGCACGCGCGCGTCCCCTTTTCCAGCATCGCACTGAAAGAGTACAACAGCTCGCAAGTACTATCTATCAACCTAAAAGTTGATTTCCTGGTCTCTCTCTCTCTTAGGTCTGCGAATTAAGTTACCCTTCTTCCTCTTCTCTTTTCCCCCTTTTTCTTTCTTTCAGTTCATTCTGATCACTTATGTTATTGTTTGGTTATATGTTGTTTGTTTATTGTTTGCATGTTTACGTACGTTTCTATTTGTAGCTCATATAATCATAGTTTTGCATTTATTAAAATTCATAGATACTTTTCACTGCCTCTGTGTTTGAAAATCCACCATTCTAAAGTCAATGAAACAAAAGATCTTAAGCTACAAGCTCGAAATATAGACTACTTGAGTAGTTTTAATTAATAAACTCAGGAAGTTGATGTCCGTGGCCAGGACATGAAACTCTTGAAGTTTGTGAATATCTCTTCTTGACTGTAATGATTTTACATTTATTTCGCTGGACGAATTAAATGTCGGTCAGACCAGTCACAGAACAAGATAATCTCGATAATTGATAAAATAAATGTACATGCGACTTATGAATTATGACCATGAGTCATAGTTATTAATATTTCCAAAATTCCCTAGGTTCTTGAGCTAATTCAAATTTACCCAGAGTCGTAAACGCTACAACACCATCAATACACAACAATTTATGAGATTAAAACCATGTTTGTGCTTATAAACTTACTTTATAAAGCAAATCGAGTATTTTAAATAATTTTCTGTGATCTAATTTGGCTTCAGATAAAAAATCAGACAGAAAATATACTATTGGATAGTGTTCTGCACAACGATTCTATATAGATTAGCATTAACTTACATTATAAATATAATCTATTATTATGGAAATACCTGGCATGGATTGAAAAACACAGGTAACTCAAATATCATAGCAAACATGTTTATTGTCTTCAAAATGTCTGTATCTGCATGTTACAGCCATAGTTACAGCGCGATCTCTTGTTAGCTGTGTGTGTGTTCGAGGCTTCCTGGATTGTCACATGATTATGGCACTTCTTCATGTTCTAATACTGTGCACAGGGCGGCGAGGGCGCCCTCAGGCTATTGGTATGAATTGAAAACACATTAACAGAGTATGCAAACGCTCATAATGATTACATCGACGCATTTGGGTATAAATTCAATAAATATTATCCCTGTCTATAGAAATCTGATGTAAACCTATGAGAATATATCAATATTTCTCCAAATCTGCACATTTTTGAGCTAAAGCCTAGAAGGACGTTGTTTTGTGTATCGCTGTCATGACGACAGCACGGGAGTTTTTTTATGAATGAAAGCAGCTGACGCGCATAATTCATATCAAAGGTATCGACTCATTTTTTCATTTCATAACTCCTGACACAAATTAAGAAATAACTGTCGCTATAAGTTTCTCAGAATACAATAGTGGTCAAATTCTGAAACTTGAGTCTTATATCTTTTTAATGATGTATAGTTTGTCAAGGTATAACATTAAATCTGATAGTAACTTTGAACTATATATAAATAAAACCGCTTCAGTGCGCCCGCGCACTGGCAACGGTTAACAGGTTAAACCCATATATATTGTGCCATCAAAGGGGCTTTATCCAACAAACAGTACAGAAGAATGCATTTTCTTGTGCAGAATGTTAGAAACTGCAATGTGGTGAGACCTTTGTGTGCCCAGTCTCGAAAGCTTGGATCTACAGTCCCTGGCAGGAAGTCATAGTTATCACATTTCTAATAAACTGCCATGCCTTGATAGTACAAATTGTGATAGAGTTACTACAAGCTAATTTCAAGAAAAAGCTAATTTACTAAAGGAAGTTTACTGAGTGAACTTTCCATATCAAACCACACTGTTCTGGACCCTTTATGTATCCAATCAGAAATGAGACGTAAATGAACACTTAACTGTTATCTCCGAATATCTGGAAGGTCAAGACCTCCCACCGAAGATGAAAGCATTAGAGTTTAAACTTGAATACGTGCTTTATTTAGCCCATATAACGGAACTAAACCAACCATTACATTTCCTGATGGTTTTGTGTATGAAATTTATCGGAATCATTTGAATGGCGTAAAGTAATCTTGGAAGAATTTTCATCTTCAGAATGGACATCCGATCCAGCCAAGAAATTGGAAGGACATTCCACCTTTCCAAATCCATCCGAGTGCATTCGAAAAGTGGAAGAAAGCGTCACCGAGCCACGGAAATTTACCTTGAGAAGAGCATGGTAGATTTGCCTGTATTCCGCAACGAGGGATTTTAGAGTCTTAACATCTTATGCTTGCGAAGAACGGAAGCAGGATTTAACACCCGTTGTTTGTCTTGGAAGTTGTGAAATCTCACCAAGATAGGTTGCGGTCGCGGCCGCTTTGTAGAGGATGGTTTAGGAGCAAGTGAGTTGTGCGCTCTCTCTAGCTTTATATGGCCCGCTTTCAAAGCAATGCAAAGAGTCTTAGGAAGCCATGACTCGAAGAACCGCGTAGGGTTCACACCCTCAGGTAGCCCTAGGTCCTCAGCACGTTCGCCCATTTCATGTACGAGTTTTTCTAGAGATCGTAGTTTAGCCTCAATCGGAGTAACCACGTCCACAGCAGATATCCTGGTTTCCGCCTCAGTGTACCGCTTTTCATGCCAATCTATTTCAGCACGATGCATTTGTAGCAGCTGCGGTATCGGATCCATCTTTTCGTCAATGAGCTTAGAGATATTGGCTGTAATCTCCGCAACCACGTCATACAGCGGAGACGCAGATGGGCTAGTGTTATCACAAGCAGTGTCAGCTCGCTCATCAACCTCATCCGGGCTGCTGGTAATCGCCTTTTCTTGCATGGCATGCTTTCTGACTTCCTCAAAAAGTAATTATTTATGCTCATAATGAAAAATGCAAGACATGAGCGTGCAAAAATTAGGATATACGGGTTGTAATATTAGAAACTTAACGAAGTGACACTATATACAACCGCCCTTCAAGCTGCCATCTTGAAACCGCTTTGCAGTTACATTTGAATTAGATTCTGTTTATCATTCTCTACTATGATTTGTTTGTGGTGCAGAGTCATGTACGCATCATATTTTTAATTAATCTTTAGCTTGGTCACCTTTATTTCATAGGAGAAAATTGCACGTTTTTATTTATTTCACTATTTAAGGCACTTTTAGGTAAATTACCTTCTTATATTTCTTATCTTTTAACCTCTAACCGCTTTAACCACTTTTAAATATTTTACAAACTGATTTAAATGAGACATTTAATTGTTTTTGTTGATTTGACTTTATACGTGTATTTGTAGTATTGTTATCTTATGATCTTTTTGTGAAACTTTATGTGCTGCCAAAAAAAATTAAACAGACATAAATTATTATTATTTGGTCAATTTGTTTTTATGATTTGTGTGTGTGCTCATGTGGCACATACTGAAAGCATAATTTGTATACATACCTGTTTGTGTGTGTTAACCTGGTAAATCCTACGTTTGTACAGTATAAAAATCATTATGTCTAAAGAAAGTCCCCCATAAAACATGAAAACGCAACGTGTGTGTGTGTGTGTGTGTGTGTATACAGTACTGTTTAAAAGTCGTAAGCACATTATAAGCTTCACAAAAAAGGTTTTTAGATTATTTATTTTAATACTTATTTTAATATATTTTCTTTTAGTGAACCAGTAGGAAATACCAGTTTAGATTTCCAAACATTTTATTTATGTATATTGTAATAATCCAGTGAAATTTTTGTATGAACAAGTCTGACAACTGTATGGTCTGGTCCACACAGAGATCTGATCTCACCATTATTGAATCAGTTTGGTTTGATTACTTGAAGAGAGAAAATCAATTGAGACAAAAATAAATCCATAAGAACTGTGGCACCTGGGAGAACTTGTGCTGTTTTAAAGAGAAAGGATGGTCAAACCAAATATTGATTTGATTTTAGATTTATAATGTTAAATAATAAATACTTAACGTCTTCACAGGAACTTTTGCACAGTACTGTATGTGTATTTATACATACTTATGTATTTTATTTCACTCAGTTTCACTGAGATTAGCAGTAATAATGATCTTGTGTAAAACCCTGATACTGCCCCACATACTTGAGTATCTGCAGTGAGCAGTTTGGATCATTCAGTTTGTCCGAGAGCAGCTGGACTCCTGATTGTCCTGGGTGATTGTAGCTCAGATCCAGCTCTCTTAGGTGTGAGGGGTTTGAACTCAGAGCTGAAGACACATAACCACAGCCTTCCTCTGTCACCATACAGCCAGACAACCTACAGACAACACAAAACAGTCAGATAATCTTAAACAGAAGATTGAAGTGAAGACTCAAAAACATTACATAGACCTGACTGGACCTGACTTGAAATACTGATATTTTATTTAGAAAAGCTGCCAAAACTTGAGAGTGCGGGTCTGCTGCGTCTAGATGTGCTGCCATCTTACCTCACTGTCATACCATGTCATAAGTGTCTGGCATGTCAACACTGCCAGACACTCTGAATCTTTTATTTTCTCGTTTTGACCGCTTTAACAAGAGAGGCCAGAGAAGGACGAACCTATTCAGCTTGCCCAACATCAGGTCAGATCCACCATTAGGATCTGACCTGGGTCAATAGAGGCTTTTGCACTGGGTAGTTCTAGGAACTTAAGCCGCATTTCCACCGAAATTACCCAGAACAATTTGTCACAGGAACTTATTTCCACCAGACCTGTTGCTGTCTGCGTTTCCATCGCAATCTAATGTACCGTGAAGATTAGGCAAATAGTCCGGTGACGTAGGACTGCACGCTACTTTACAGTTCCCGCTGGATTTCATCCTCTGAATTTAAGCTTAATACAGCCTAAAGCCTTGTCGTCGGTCCATTGGTCATATTTTTTAAACTCCATTGTTGATTCGAACAGCAAACAACTGTTACTGCACGCACCGCAACAGATGGTGGTTAAAATAAAATGCTGCGTGGAGTCAACCAATCAAAATGCGGCATGAACTCAACCAATCAGCATGTTCAGCGCCCAAGTCCCTGAAAGTTCCTGAACTTAGAAAAAGTACTACCTCGCAAGCGGGGATGGGGGATATTTACCCGGAACTTCATTTAGACCCTGGTTCCTGCAGTGTAAACACACGGAGTACCACCCCAAAGTCACTAGTTCCTGGGGAAAGTTCCTGCGGTGGAAACACGGCTTTAGTTCTAGGAACTAGCCACCAGGGTGGTTCCCTGAGAACTAATGGTTCCCCTAGGAACGTTTTCCTGGTTGCATTCGCACCACCAGTAAGAACTCTGAAGTAACGTAAGCCGCGCTTGTTGTTGTGACATTTATTTTGATCGCGCGGCAGACCTTTATTTTGACGGTACTGAGAATGCCAGCCAGAGCTAAACAGTGCTCGCATTCTCCATGTTCATTAGTTTACGATCTGTCTAACAGTCCTGTCTAATGCGTTATTAGATAGAACTGTTATACATAGAAAGTAGACGGTAGTGAAAAGATATTAGCGAATGCCATGTGGTTGATATCCAGCTGAGCAGAAATACATAATCATGTTTTGCTTGGTCCCCTCAAAGTTTTCTCCTCAGCGTAAAGGTTTAGAAACCCATCTATCACTGTTTTCAATGTTCGTATCTTATCATCATAGCTCTCCACATTGCCCTTACACACCTGGACCACGAAAACACCTATGTAAGAATGCTGTTTGTGTATTTCAGTTCTGCTTTTAATAGTTATCCCACACAAACTGCTTCCAAAACTAAGCCACCTGAACTTAGGCACTTCACTGTGCGCATGAGTTTTAGTCTTCCTGAGCAACAGATCCCAGAACGTCAGGAAGGGAGATTACACATCATCCACTCTCACACTGAACACAGGGTTGTGTCCTCAGCCCACTTCTCTACTCCTACATTTCCCATGACTGCTCCCCTGTTTATCCTACTAACAAAATCATCAAATTTGCTGATGATAAGATATGGTATAACTTTATTGTCAGACAAAATCCGAAATTTGTCATTTATTACAATAAGTTCATTCACACTTACAAAACCATATCACATAGACAAGACCTTTACAATCACATTAAAAAAATAGTCCCGGTATAGGTTTCATTTTTTTGTAGATTGTCCAGTATGGAAGCATATGGGTAACAATATATTCAATTTGAAATGTAATATGCAAAATGACAATGCAATATGTAAAATGGCAATGCATTTCTGTATTTAAATTTACATTTTCCATTACATTTGTGCAATGTTGGTGCAAAATGAAAAATCAATTATATATTACATTTGGCATTTCATACACTGGTTTTAATATGTAAATTGAATACATATTTTAACACTTTATAAGTTGCAAAATTAAAATGTATAACAGAAATTATTAGATATTTCTAACATGTTCAAGCAAAAACTGTAGCAAAATGATCATTTAAATTTGCAAATTGAAAATGCATTCTGAGCTGATCCCCGCTCCCTCCCGCCCTGTCAATCACTGTGTGAAGGCAGGGCTCGGAAACAGGTAAACATAGGCTATGTGTTACGTGTTTTGAGGTGTTGGAATGAAACACGGCGGCGGCAGAGCTGATACAAGCGTTAAATTCACTGGCACATGAAGTGGAGCGTGAACAGAGAAATGGTAGTGTTTCCGAAGATTATAACGCCTCTGCAGGTGATAGAACCAGTACGATGTTGGAACGTCTGGGATGATTTTCTGCCTTATCAAGCATCGACACCCATTTGGTGTCAACATTATGCTGTGCTGTCTGATGCTGGACTGTGTTAATGTGGGTTTCGTTTTGTATAAAATATTCTCATTGTCTGATACACATATGCTTATCTTTATTCTTATTACTATTAACTATAATTACCCAATAATGTTGGAGATCATACAGTTTTTCCTAACAAATGCATAGGCCTATTGCACAATGGGTTGTGAGCAGTATTAGCTGTTAGAGTGTGCACGGATATGCACTTTGTTTCAGAACACCATCCGGGTACCATTGGAATGCTCATCTATCTATCTATCAGTTTTTCTGATGGACCAGACTGTATAGGCAAACTATTTTAACCCTCTGAGGTCGGCAAACACGCGGGCGCGTTTTGCTGGATTTTCTCCACATTGTAGCACTATAAACTTAAATTACTCCGTCATTTATGGTCATACAGAAAAAAGAAATATAAAAAAATAATCTGTGATATTTTTACTTTTGTATGTGTCCACTTACAATCAAATCAAAACATTGTGCTTTTGTAAAATAAAGAAAACTAGATGTACCGCATGGCGGTACAAAATATGACCGCCGCTCAGGCCTGCACTGGCTTTCCACAAAAATAAATGATGTGGAGCAATTTGGCTGTATTGCGTGTTTATGTATATACCTAAAAAAAGTAGTAGTATGTGCATGTCTGTCTGTGTGTGTGTGTATGTGTGTGTGTTTGTGTATGTGTGTGTCTCTCTGTGTGTGTGTGTGTGTGTGTGTGTGTGTGTGTGTGTGTCTGTGCGTGTATGTATGCGTGCGTACATGTGTGTGCGCGTGTGTGTTTGTGTGTGTGTGTCTGTGCATGTGGATTTGTATGTGTGTGTGTGTATGGGTGTGTGTCTGTGTGTGTGGATGTCAGTGTGTGTGCATGCTTGCGTTTGTTTGTATTCCTGCATGTGTGTGTGTGTGTGTGTGTGACAGTTAGGGTTGCCAACTTCAGAAAAGGAAAATGCGGGACAATCGTGGTTATTTATAGGAAAATGAGGGACACTCAAAATATTTGTACTGTATCACACAGTGTACGTCATTTCAGTGTCTGCAGTTAAGTTTGTTTAAAAGGTTATCAGACATAAACACATTTGTATTGCTTAACCTATTTATGTATTTAATTCTAAAAATAATTTTAATGTCATACATGAAACAAGTCACATTACAAACAAACCATAGTTCAAAATAACAGCATTTATCTAAAATAGAAAGCTTTTTTAACATTATACACTAGGCTTACAGTTCAAAAGTTTGGGGTTAGTAAGATTATTTTTTGGGAAAAAAAAATAAAGAAAGTAATTGCCTACTTTTATTCAGCAAGGATGCATTACATTAATCAAAAGTAACAGTTAAGATAATGTTACAAAAGCTTTCTATGTACTTTCTAAAAGCTTTAAAACATTAATAATAATCAGAAATGTTTTTTGAGCATATTATTCCCTCAGGTAGATTACATGTTTTCTTGCGTGGCTGGATGTTAGACTCATGAACAATAATCATGTTGTTTGCATTCTCCAAAATTGATTAGCAGAAATCAAAACTTGGACAGTGAAAGGAAATTACCGTTGGCGCGAGACGAGTCCGGCTTGAAGCGGAAGCGACCAGACGGCAGAGGATGTTCGCAAATCAAACAATGATTTGTCTCAAAACAGTGATTAAAAAAAGCTGTGATTGGATGATGACAGGTGTCGGTGATCATTCTCAAGTGTCGTGGTCAGCACTGCTGCTGTTGCTGTTGTATCAGTCAGTGGTTTATCAGCTTGTCAAAAAACGGGACACGGGAGGTCACACACGGGACAAATAAATTAGGCCCAAAATACGGGACGTCCCGCCTAATTCGGGACAGTTGGCAACCTTAGTGACAGTATCAGTATCAGTATCATCCTAAACCAGCAACCCTTCGCTCAACACCACCATCTACAGGCCGATGAGTGTACAGTCACTAAATGTGCACATAAATGAATTTATTTTATACCCCCCCATGGATGAAATTCTACGAAACTTAGCATACCCCCAGAGGATGTCAAGTTAATCATACACATGAAATATGGTGCAGTTATGAACATCTCAACTGAAGATAGAGGCAATTAAAGCAGAATAATATTGCATTTTCATTTTTTATGGGAGGGGCGCAAATCACAAATGAGTGATTATGGGCTAGGTTGATGTGGGCCCTTAAGAGCAACATACCATAAAAATTTCTTCATCCTCAGAGCCACGGTTCAGGTAGTTATTTAGGAAAAACTGCATTTTTTGGGTTTGGGGGGGCCCAGCGCGGGAGGGGAGTGGCCCCCGGGGAACAAACGAAATTTTTCCGTAAAAGTCTAGTGGGGCTACATGCCCACCAAATTTCATGTTCCCCGGTGCTTCGGTGTCCCTGGTATCGTTGACGAAAAATTCATGGGGGGCCCAGTGCGGGGGGAAGTGGCCTCCGGGGACCAAACGAAATTTTTCCGTAAAAGTCTAGTGGGGCTACATGCCCACCAAATGTCATGTTCCCCGGTGTTTCGGTGTCCCTGGTATCGTTGACGAAAAATTCACGGGGGGGCCAGCGCGGGGGGGAGTGGCCCCCGGGGACCAAACGAAATTTTTCCGTAAAAGTCTAGTGGGGCTACATGCCCACCAAATTTCATGTTCCCCGGTGCTTCGGTGTCCCTGGTATCGTTGACGAAAAATTCACGGGGGGCCCAGCGTGGGGGGGGAGTGGCCCCTGGGGACCAAACGAAATTTTTCCGTAAAAGTCTAGTAGACCAACATACCATAAAAAATTCTTCATCCTCGGTGCCACGGTTCAGGTAGTTATTTAGGAAAAACTGCATTTTTTGGGTTTGGGGGGGGGGGCCCAGCACGGGGTAGATGACGAAAAAAAAAAAAAAAAAAACGTTGACAATCCCTATATGATACGCTAGCGGCGGTCATAATAAACAGGGTGTGCGTTCTACCTCTCCGTCGCGGTGAACTTTTTTTCCTTGAGCACATCTATAAACTGAAACAAAACTCAGCGAATACTTGTCACACATTTATGAGCCATATACCTTTATAAACATTTAAGTGTGTACTTTTAAATGATCGGATTCAAACTGAAAACAAATATTCTCTGTTTAAGTAATTTGTATAAAAACAACAAGATGCCCTGCTTCTCAAACACTTCCTAATTATTTTTAATTTTGAACACGCCCACTCGCGCAAAAGATATTCACATGCAAATCTCCACATGGAACGCGAACGCGCACGTTACCTCAAAAACAAAACACCAAAACACTTCACAAGTCTGCTTTTCGTCGAGTTTGAAAGACGCGCCGTGAGCTTACATTGGAATTACCTCAGAAGAAGAACGCGATTTGAAGACAAGAAAGATGTAAAGTAAGAAATTCTTACATATTAGTTTGTTATTGTTGCATAAATTTCACATCGCAGTTGAACTGTTGCTAGATATATGGTGAATATTATAATATTTAGACCCGTGTTTACTCTTACTGTGTTTGTGGATATCTGCTCAAACGTAGATATGTATATGGTAACCATAATGTTTTATATTTGAGCGCAATCACGTTTGAATGTATCATATTTGATACATTCGAAAAGCAAAACGCACCAAATGGCTTCATGTTTTTACTATTATCTCATTTCATATCATCATATCGAATGGAAACATTTGAAGTAACATGATAATCAATATATTTTTCTCTAGCTTAGTTGTTACTGAAATATTTTGGAAGATTTATAGGCTGCTATGGTTATTTTTATTATTATGTTATGCAGCACTGCGCATACAACAAACCTGGTGTTCATTATATTATATATTGTTGGAAACATTTGTGTGTGTGTGTGTGTGTGTGTGTGTGTGTGTGTGTGTGTGTATTCTGTGAATTTTAAAAAGCAATTTTAACCAGAAAAACCTAAAATGTATTCCCAAAATCTTGACTCTTGATATCAGTATGTTCACTTTTTTTTTTTTTTCAGGGCCCAGATGCCACTCCTGCTGACTTCAACATTCACATGAGTCTCTGTACATGAACCTGGTAAAGTGAAAATCAAACACCTTGGAAATGAAAGGTATGTACAATGTTTTTAGGAATGGCACAAAGGTCTCTGTCTTTGGATCATTGGTTTCAATGAGTGCTTTTTTGTCATTTGTTTTGTATCTTTGGATTATGTTGTGTTGTAAATAAATCCAAAAAATCAAAAAGCCATTCTTTTTTAAATCTCCTCATTCTTTGTGCAAGGTTGCTTAGAATGATAGGGCCTGGTAGCTCCTAATAGGGCCGTTAGGGGAGTGTCTTTGTCTTTCTCAGGTGTAAAAAGCCTTACATATTAATGAGGTGATCCGCCCCTCCCGCATAAAGCTTTTTCACACAAAACACGTCGTAAAATTTTTAAATCAATATATTGTCTTATCTGAATGAGCAGTCAGGGTGATTTTCACATAGTTTTAGAGCAAATATTCTAGGCTACGTGATACAATTTTCAAAAGTCTTGTGCAGAAATAATCAGTATGGATTTCATGACCTTATTTCAGTGAGAATTTTTTTTGTTTGTATTTTCACAAACCACGCATAAATGTCATTATATCAAAACTACAAACTTTTACACACATGCTGCTGATATATTATTGTAGCAGAGTTTGTGCTGAATACAGTGTAATTAGACTTTAGCCATGAAAATGTCACAAGTAACAGAAATAAGCACAAATGTCAGAGCATGTCAGAACACCTCCAGGGCCCAGAAAACAGCTCAGACCCCAGAGGGTTAAAACTACTTCAAACTTTCTGGTCAGGCTTTCTCAAGCCAACATCAAAGTCGGTCGTGACTTTTTTTTTTTTTTATCTAGTTTTACCATTTCTGTGCTTGGATCCCTATAATCACTATTAGAACTAAATATTAAAATCTTGAATTACAAAGATCCAAGATTTAGAAGATCCAATGTTGCATACCTCAGTATCTCTAGCTGACAGTTTGGACTCTTCAGTCCGTCTGAGAGTAGCTTCACTCCTGAATCCTGCAGGTCATTGTTACTCATATCCAGCTCTCTCAGGGCACAGTTTGAGGATTGTAGAGCTGATGACACAATTTCACAGGACTGATGAGTCAGATTCCATTCAGCAAGACTGAAACAGAGCAGAGCACAACAGAGTTTCATGGCATCTTCAACAGGCTAATAAGTCAGTTATGGTCTTTAAAAACAAACAAACAACTGTTGCTGTAAAATATGAAATATAGAACTTAGTATGTATACAAGTGTTATGATGAGGCAAGGACGAAGCAGAAAGAGAATCCATATGCAAAACTAATTTAATGAAACAAACAGGAACTCCAGGGCAAACAAAGGAACACAGAACTCAGGACAGGAACATGGAAACAGCTACAACGGCCGACAAACAACAACTGAAGCACAGAGGTTTATATACACAGGCAAACAAGATAAACAAGATAACAAGGGGGCGTGGTTAATGGGAAACACCTGGGATGACTAATAGACAGACAGGGAACCACTAAACATGACAGGACACAAAACCACATCATGACAACAAGCATACAATATGGATTTATGTATAGTCTTTCATATTGAAAATGTATTATTTACTTAGTAATTTAGCTCGCTAGTGAAGTTTTGATGAGAATCACCATTAAATCTGATGCTGGACTTAGCAAATGATGACAAAATGAACTTGTTAAACAAGATAAATGGTCTATGCTTATTTATTAATCGCACAAAGAGGGTGTGAGTAATTGTGATTAAAAAGAAAAATGTATCTACTGACAGCCATATATATAAAAACTTTTGTCTCTTAACTGAGTACAAACTCACAAAACTTTGTGGCAGTTGATCACAGCTGGTATCAGTCTTCTTCTACCCTCATCTGATGTGTTGTATTTCTTGAGGTTCAGCTCATCCAACACCCCCTCTGACATCTGAAGCATGTAGGCGATTGTTGAGCAGTGAGCAGGAGAGAGTTTATTCTCTGAGTGTTTGTCTGATTTCACAAACTCCTGAATCTCTCTGGACAGAGTCTGATCTTTCATTTCCAGCAGACAGAGGAACAGATTGATGGATCTTTCAGTGGGGAGTCCATGTCCACCTTTGATTTTCTCTTGAATGTACTGTGTGGTTTCTCTGATGCTCTCTGAGCTTTTAACTGTGTGTGTCAGTAGATCCTTTAAGAGTCTCTGATTGGACTCCAGTGAGATGCCCAGCAGGAACCGCAAGAACAGATCCAGCTGTCCGTTTTCACTTTTAATGGCTGCATCTACTGCTCCTTTGAGCAAATTATGCAGTGCAAAAAAGGTTAGTGTCTCCATAATAGTGTACAAATTGTAGTAAAAAACATAGAAAGCTGCAAGAAACTCCTGAACGCTCAAATGAATGAAGCTGTAGACTTTCCTCTGATGAATCACAGATTCCTCCTTAAAGATCTCAGTGCAAATACCAGAATACACTGAGGCGTCAGTGACATCTATGCCGCTCTCTCTCAGGTCCTCCTCATAGAACATCACATTGCCCTTCATCAGCTGTTTGAAAGCCACTTCAGCAAGTTTCACAATCACTTCTCTGTTGGACTGCAAGACTTTCTCTGGATCTCTCTCTTCATACTTCTGATTCCTTGTGTTGATCTGAATCATCAGGAAGTGGATGTACATTTCAGTCAGAGTTTGGGGGATTTCTGCACTCATATCTTCTTTCAGGAGCTTTTGAAGCACAGTGGATGAGATCCAGCAGAAGACAGGTATGTGACACATGATGTGGAGGCTTCTTGCTCTTCTGATGTGTGAGATGATTCTACTGGCTTGATGCTCGTTACTGATTCTCTTACTGAAATATTCCTTCTTCTGAGACTCATTGAATCCCTGAATCGCTGTCAGACGGTTGATGTATTTAGAGGGGATCTGATTGGCCGCTGCTGGTCTGGAAGTGATCCAGATGAGAGCTGAGGGAAGCAGATCTCCTTTTATGAGCTTTGACATCAACACACCCACTGATGAAGTCTCAGTCACATCAGAAACTTCCTGAGCGTCTGAAAACATCAGTGGGATTCTGCTTTCATCCAGACCATCAAAGATGAACACAACTTTACACTCCTCATAAATCTTTGAGTCCAGATCTTGAAGTTCAGGATGAAAGTCCAGCAGAAGTCTGTGAAGACTGTACTGATGATCTCTGATCAAGTTCAGCTCTCGAAATGGAAGCACAAACATGAAATCTACATCCTGATTGGCTTTTCCCTCGGCCCAGTCCAGAATGAACTTCTGTACAGAGACAGTTTTTCCGATTCCAGCAATGCCTTTAGTAAGAACAGTCTTGATTTGGTCTTTCTCCTTGCATCCTGGTTCAGGTGAGACTTTAAATATGTCATTACAGTAGATTGGAGTGTCTTGTGAGTGTTGTGTTCTGGACATTTTCTCCATCAGTAAAACCTCATGTTCTTCATTCACTCCTTCACTCTCTCCCTCTATGATGTACAGCTGTGTGTAGATCCTGTTAAGAAGGGTTTCATTCTCTTGGACTTTGGATCCCTCAACAAAGTTCTCATACTTGTTCTTCATGCTGGTTTTGAGTTGGTCTTTGGCTCTCTGAATGACATCGTCCACTGCTTTCTGCAAGTCTCCAGTCTGCAGGGATGCAGTGCATGTCGGAAAGGTTCTGTCAAAAAGACAATGATATTATGATATGAAAAAACTCAATGAGATTGAGTTTCTGACATTTTTATTCATATGAAATGCAGTACAGTAAAGTAGCTACTACATGTTTATACTAACATAGGGTAAGAGGACATGGAATCACTGAATGAAACGGGTCGATTCATGGATCTATTACACTTCACAGACACACCACTGGGTTCTGGAGACTCATCTCTTCCTCCTGGTGATAATGACAAGAGACAAATAAAATGACATGTTATACATATTTACCATAGCACCATTAATCACAATTTACATGAAATCACACTTAAATCGAGTTGGCTTATTGCGATTTTGAAATCACAAAGGCTGCGATTATTTTTTATGTGCAGCTTGTCATTAATGTACGGCTCTGTAAACGCTGCTCCATCTGAAAGCACTGCGAGTTTGAGTCACTTATAACGTGCATTTGAAAAAGCAACACACGTCAAACATCTTTCCAAACATGAGAAGCATTTATGAACCTCTTTTCCAACAAAAGACAACATTTAATAACATGCTTTTACTCCAAACTCACTTTATAACGACAGTTGAGCATCCTTCTGTGAGATGATGTGGCTTCTTACACAGAATAAGGCAGTCGTGTGTTTATTAGTCATGTTTAATCAAAGCGTTTCAATCTTCTGTTTATTCAGCTACAGCGATGATGCCCATAGGAATGATGTGTGTTATCGTACTTCAGCGGAGAGGTATATTTGCCGTGTCTGTGTGAGACACCCTCTGGCGTTCAGATGGCTTAAGCCTTGTCTGTAAAACCTGGGAAAAAAGTCATATAAGAAATGTTATAAGAATAGAGAATAGTTGCGAGATTAAAAGTGAAAAAATGTGAAACATACACAGTTGATAGGTGATTAGTTTAAATCAATTTTAATGAAATCAATTATGATCTCAGCGCTCTCTCATTCGCTGTACAGCTGTCAATCATATCACGTGATTCAACGTGACCATAATCCTGCCCTTCTGCATGACACTGTCCTGTACACTTCCTCGTCCTGTGCTCCGTGAAAATCAAAGCTCAAGAAATATTTCTGCACCTGACACAAGCTTAATAAATGCACGATTTCGATTATATGTGGTTTGTGTGCGATTTTCGTGTGATTTGGGGTATTTTCATATGAATAAAGAATGTTTACTGTATACATGCTAAGCAGGTGTAGCGATTAGCTGCATATAAAATGCTAAATATAACATTTCAACATCATTATATGACTAAACACCACTTTAGATCGCGATTGGAAGTTAATACAAATACTAGATGATGGTTTAAAGTTAGGGTTAGTAGGTTGGGTATGAATGAATGAATGAGGCATTTATATAGCGCTTTATATGTCCCACTGTACACCCAAAGCGCTTTACTATCATGTCAGGGGATCTCTCCTCAACCACCACCAGGGTGCAGCATCCACTGGGATGATGCGACGGCAACCACAGAACAACGGCGCCAGTGCACTCACCACACACCAGCTATAGGTGGAGAGAGGAAAGAGAGTGATAGAGCCAATTCAATGTAAGGGGATTATTAGGAGGGTGGAATGTGGGCCAGGGCTTGTAGGTTGGGTAGTTAGTCGGGTTATATAAAGTTCTGCCCTGAAATAGTTTTCTCATAACAGATGTTTACATGTAGTACGCAAGATAAAATAATAACTGCATTTACATGAGTGAACCAATTCAAGTTAATTTACACAAGATTCTTAATAGGGGTGTAACGGTACACAAAAATATGTTTTTAAGAGATAAAAAGTACCCCATGCCCACGGTTAAATATACAACTGGATTTTTAATGTTGTGAGCCCATTTCTTTTACTGTAGGTCCTGGACATCTTGTTCAGATATATGTTATCATGGATTCTAGCAAATACTAACAGATAGAAAAATCTGCCTCTGCTAGAAATCGTATAATGGGCCGTGTTTGGATCTTCCATCAGGACAACGATCCAAAACAAACATTAAAAGCAACACAAAAATGTGTCACTGAGCACAAAATGAAGCTTATGCCATGGCCGCCCCAGTTCCCTGACCTGAATCCTATAGATTTTTGCAATTTTTTTAAATTAAAGATCAAAAGGATAAACAATGCAGATTTATTTTTACATGTTAATTTTTTTTACACCAAATAGTAATCTTATAATAAATCATGAGCTAAATTTAGTTAGTAGTTAACAGTGAATTAATTATTATGTGCCTCCTCAAGTAAAGTCATGACTAATGTTTGGTATCATTTGAATTTGAACAATTCTGATTCCGATTTCGATTCTGCTTATCGATTCCTTATTTCAATTCTAATAAGGTAAAAAAAAAAAAAAAAAAAACTTAGATCATTCACATTTAGTCTTATTGCAAAACATTTAATTGTAGCTAAATATCATGAGCAAAAATCAACAGGCTAAATAACACTTGCTTGGTGAACGTTTGTTTGTGGTTTAAAAAATATAGAAAAACAACTAGCCTAACTAATATAAATTTCAAGAACATTATTAAAGACAAGTAAACACTCAGGGCCCTATCTTGCACCCAGCGCAATTGACTTTGTACACCGACGCATGTATCATTCCTATTTTGCACCCGCGCAAAGCAGACTTTTCCCTCCACAGACGCACGTCGGTAAATTAGGGAATGAACTTGCGCTCCCGGGGGCGGTTCAGTGAAAAGAGGAGGCGTGTTCCGGCGCAAAGGTCCCCTGGTGCTATTTTGCAGGTTTAGAAAACAATTCCGCCACAGACCAGGAGAAACCTAGTCTAAAGTCAGTGGCACGTTGCGCATGTTTTTCATATGCTGTTTTGAGGGCGCATGCTTGGCCATAATCAATGTAGCGTGTGCACAACGCGCATACACTTCTCTCATCTACACAGACACAGCAGTTCTCATTTTTGCAAATCATAGGCTACATTATTACAAGAAAAAATATTCTACACGAGGGAAATCATTGTTGTGTCCATTAAGATGTAAAAAAATAGGCATAAATATAGCTTACACATTTACCAAAATTATCATACGCCTGTTTAACCGAAGCTAATCTGGGTGTGTTTCTCCATCCCCAATGTCACTTCTCACTGTGTTTTACGGCCCTGACGAGAACGTCGGTCTCCTCGGCTGTGAACCGCTCCTGGCAAATCCACCGTTATAATAGCAATCCGCCATGGAACAAGCGCGCCTGCTCTTAAAGGGAATGTGAGATGTCGCTCTGATTGGTTTATTTCACGTTATGCCCAAACCACACCTATGAATAATGAAGCTACTTCAGACCAACCCATTTTAGATTTGCGTTGGGCGCAAGAGTAGTTTATCCCACCAGTATAATAGCAACAGCGCCCAAGATCCGCCCACAAAGTAACTTGCGTTTTTCATTTAATACTTGCGTTTCAGATCGTTAAAATAGGGCCCTCAGTAATTAAAAAAGAACATTTTTTACAGCTTACTAAATATACGATTGAAATAAAGTGTTTTAAGATTTTCAGGTATTCAGGTACAGAAACTAATCTTCATAAATAAAATATACATTACAAATATAGTTACAAATGTTATTCAGTCAGGAACGAGTGATTATATTATAACTAATATAATATCTAATATTAATTAGATATTAATCTAATCTTCTAATTAATACCAAGGTATAAAAACTAGCCTCTTACCACATCCCGTCGTTAGTTCTTTCAGAATCCCCCCTCATCCCCTTCTCCTTTTATACCATATTTTGCCTGCGTAATAGGGGGCAATCGGAGCTCGAGTAGAATATCCTCTCTGAGCCCCTCATAGAAGACAGCAAGCCAAATCCGTTTACAACTTACACTAAGATGATATGGGCACACAAACTTGTGAATGATCTAATTAAAAAGACACCTCAAACGAGGACTCTAATCAATCTGTAAACTAGGAAACAAACAGGCAATGAACAGAGAAGATTATGAACTAATTAACAAACTAACTGTAAAGAGAAACAGAACACAATGAAAACTGAATAAAAACAGAACATACACGTGACCTATACTGTGCTGCAGAATGACTTGAGAAGCATAGATCTGCATTTCTGCAACATTGAGTAACTTTCATTTTAGAGACAATACATTGTGTTTTTGTTCTGCCAACGAAAGGTTACAAAACAAGCAACAGCAGAATGTTTGTGCATCAGCACTTTCAAGGAATTGATTGAATTGAACTCTGGAGTGGATTCATGGACTGGAGCAGACTCATGGACTGGAGCATACTCATGGACTGGAGCAGACTCATGGACTGCAGTGGACTCATGGACTGGAGCGGACTCATGGACTGGAGCGGACTCATGGACTGCAGAGGACTCATGGACAGGAGCCGACTCATGGACTGGAGCGGACTCATGGACTGGAGCAGACTCATGGACTGCAGTGGACTCATGGACACGAGCCGACTCATGGACTGGAGCAGACTCAAGGACTCAGTGGACTCATGGACAAGAGCCGACTCATGGACAGGAGCGGACTTATGGACTGGAGCAGACTCATGGACTGCAGTGGACTCATGGACAGGAGCGGACTCATGGACAGGAGCGGACTCATGGACTGGAGCATACTCATGGACTGGAGCGGACTCATGGACAGGAGCAGACTCATGGACTGGAGCAGACTCATGGACTGGAGCAGACTCATGGACTGGAGCAGACTCATGGACAGGAGCAGACTCATGGACTGGAGCAGACTCATGGACTGCAGTGGACTCATGGACAGGAGCGGACTCATGGACTGGAGCGGACTCATGGACTGCAGTGGACTCATGGACTGCAGTGGACTCATGGACTGGGGCGGACTCATGGACTGGAGCGGACTCATGGACTGGAGCGGACTCATGGACTGGAGCAGACTCATGGACTGGAGTGGTCTCATGGACTGAAGCGGACTCAAGGACTGGAGCAGACTCATGGACAGGAGCAGACTCATGGACTCAGTGGACTCATGGACTGGAGCGGACTCATGGACTGGAGCGGACATATGGACTGGAGAAGACTCATGGACTGGAGCGGACTCAAGGACTGGAGCAGACTCATGGACAGGAGCAGACTCATGGACTCAGTGGACTCATGGACTGGAGCGGACTCATGGACTGGAGCAGACTCATGGACTGCAGAGGACTCATGGACAGGAGCCGACTCATGGACTGGAGCGGACTCATGGACTGGAGCAGACTCATGGACTGCAGTGGACTCATGGACAGGAGCCGACTCATGGACTGGAGCAGACTCATGGACTCAGTGGACTCATGGACAAGAGCTGACTCATGGACAGGAGCAGACTCGTGGACTCAGTGGACTCATGGACTGGAGCAGACTCATGGACTGCAGTGGACTCATGGACAGGAGCCGACTCATGGACAGGAGCAGACTCATAGACTCAGTGGACTCATGGACTGGAGCGGACTCATGGACTGGAGCAGACTCATGGACTGCAGTGGACTCATGGACAGGAGCCGACTCATGGACTGGAGCGGACTCATGGACTGGAGCAGACTCATGGACTGGAGCGGACTCATGGACTGGAGCAGACTCATGGACTGCAGTGGACTCATGGACAGGAGCCGACTCATGGACAGGAGCCGACTCATGGACTGGAGCAGACTCATGGACTGCAGTGGACTCAAGGACTGGAGCAGACTGATTGGACTGGAGCATACTCATAGACAGGAGCGGACTCATGGATTGGAGAAGACTCAAGGACTGGAGCAGTTTTTCTATAAATTATTTTTTTTTTTTCATCTACGTCTATGATACATGAAAAAGACTCCCATACATCAGACTTGCCTGACGTGGATTTCTTCGCAGTAAACTGACCATTTTCCAGTCCAAGTTGAACGTCCTTCAAGGACAGCGCATCCACACTTTGCTCTGCCATCCTTTTTGCTGTTCTGATATTCTGAAAGGACGTCGGGAACGTGATATTGAATGACCGACCGCTCCTGTTCAAATTACACCGCTACCGTGTTTTAGTCGGAAAATTAATCCCGCGGCACAAAATATCTGGTCGGGTCAGATCACTCCGCCCAAGATCACTCCGCCCAAGTAGCAGTGCTTCGCCTTCTGAGAATATAGTTCCCAGTGTGTATACGGTTAGAAGATGGTTGTGTCTCATGTGACCTTGTTATTCGTACACGCAGTGACTATACAAATCACAACATGTAAATAGGAAAATGTTGGGGTTATTTTGTCACTTATTGGGAGCAGTCGGGTAATTTTTTTTTTTTTCTATTTTTTTTTTTTACAGATCGGGCTTTGGTTGGACTCGGGCTCATTTAGCTTTTCTCCTTTCATCGTGCCCATAACATACGTGCAGAGTGCAGGCTATTTGTATGAAATATTGTTATATTGATAAAATTATAAATATGCAACGCAATATGCGATAGCGTGAGTAACGCGACGCTCGTGCAATGCATTAGATGACAGTTGACCATGCAGAGCATCAGGTTGGAGCGTGGGGAGTTACTAAAAGTTCCCAATACTTCAGGAAAAGCTGCATTTCGAAAGAGTTTTGATTTGATTACCACAACAAACAATGAGCCTGAAGCCTTCAACAGTGGATGCTATTCTTTTTCTTCACAATACTCGCGAATAAACAGTGAATGAGCCTCAGTTCAACGGATTTTTATTATTATTTATTATTATTATTTAACGTTAGCCAGTTGGCGAAGAGTTCTTTGAAAAGTTATCAAAAAAAGGTAGGCCGTAAATCTTTATTTACTGCTGGATCACATTTGGCTATATAATATTCTCTACTGCATGCTTATGCTTCTCTGTAATGGACAGTCTGTATTAATATTTGTGGGCATAATTGTCGGTGGTGGTAGTTATGTTTGAGGCCTATAATACAATTTTACCTAGTAGCGTGTATGTGTGTGCGTCTAGCAGAGACAGCGCGCATCAGAGAGCGCGAGTCAGAGAGAGCTTTAAGTGATATTGATGTTGGTCTCGGGTCGGGTTCGGGCTGAAAAATTGCAGACGTTTTCGGGCTGGGGCCGGATTAGGGCTTGAACACCACAGGCCAGGTCTCGGTTAGGGCTTGATGTTTTGCCCCGTGCAGGGCTCTAAGCAGTATGCTAGCTGGAGCCGTTTACCTCCAGTCTTTGTGGTAAGCTAGGCTAGCGGTGGGTGCGTCAGACAGAGTTACGGCACGCACGGAGATGAAAATGGTATGTATGGACTTATCTAACTCTGGGGGATACGGTGAAAAAGCTAAAGTCCCAAAAAGTCGGCGTGTTCCTTTAACATTACCCCTAAACTTTGACTAGGTGTAATGAATAGTTTAATTGTTAACCATGTGTCCAAAAAAGGAAACAATTTTTAGTGAAGCTTTGTATCGATGCTTGATTCGTTCAATCACAATCACGTGACCAATGACGTCCGAAGCTTCGTATCACAACACACCCACTTGACTGCTTCGTACTTTGATTCAAAGGTCTAAAAATGCGCGACACAGGGAGTGCCCTCATGGGTTGTTAAGGTGTATTGCGTTCAAACACTTTGAAACATTTTAAGGGTAACACTTTAGAATACTGTTCCTTCATTAATGAGGTATGAAAAAAATAGTAGTTATTGATTAGCTAATAGTGAACTACCTCATTCAACTGAGTGCTATTACTTACTAATGTGTTAATCAGAGGTTCTTCTTAGTTAATAGTAGTTATTAGAATGTTAATTGTGCGTTACTCATGTTCCTTTGTAGTTATTCATTAATGAAGGAACAGTATTTGTTGTGGTTTAATTCTTTTCAGGGGAATGACTTCAAAGATATTTGACATCAGAAAAAATTAGACTTTATTAACAAACAAAGCCGAGTGCCCCTCTGCAGAAAGACCCTCCAGAAAGGCCCTCCAGCAAACGTATATACCTACATCCTTCTCCCAAACATGGGAATACATTCTATAGGTATTCTGAGAAATAGTTTGTACCATGTGACTTTACTGAAATAGAATTTTCTGCTGTGACAACACAGCTCTCAGGTTCCAAAGTCAAGCAAAAGTCACCCACAGACAAGGAAATAATAGTGTACAAAAAAACAGTTAAATTACTTATTTTCTAAATAATAAAATCTTCAACATTTTCTAAAGGGTTTCCCACTTTAAGCACCAGTAATTCTAAAGAACACTTCTTACAATGTTCATTAAGCACAAAGCCTCAATAAGCCTTGCCCATTCGGGCTACAGTACATTGGGCTGTAGACTACAGATTTACTTTAATCATGTGAAACTGTGTGTGTGTGTGTGTGTGTGTGTGTGTGTGTGTGTGTGTGTGTGTGTGTGTGTGTGTGTGTGTGTGTGTGTGTGTGTGTGTGTGTGTGTGTGTGTGTGCATGCACCTGCATTTATTACTTCCTCTATTCATGAGTTTTATATGTTTACAAACAGGAAGAATGTCCACATCCACAATACAAAATGTTATCTTTATTGTTTTGAGTTACTAGGAGTATGCAATGGAACAGATCGTTGTCATGTAGGCTATTTAATATATTGATTCATTAATTTATTCATCTATCCATTCATTCATTAATTTATACATACATTCATTTTTGCTTCTAAGATTAACGCGTTGGTCGGTTGTGAAACATTTTGCGACACTGCGCTTTCACCAGCAGAGGTCCTCATCGAGCTCTGATTCCAAAAGCTTCTGATTTGAAAAAGAAATACATTTTTCCTTAGCCACAAATATTGTGTAGGCTAGCTTACGCCTGCCCTGTGTATGCTCTCTTTTTTATGTAAGATAGGCCTATTGCAAATAAAAAAATTAGATTGACAGTCTCTGATAATGAGAATCAATTCTCAGCCAGTCCTATACTATTATACATACATACTGTATATGTTTTTGGCAGTTCTCATTTCATCAATACATCTGTGGCAGGACAGCGCTGAGTGAGCCTCACGGAGGAGCTCTGGAAGGATAAAACGACGACTGACAACAGAGAAGGACGAGAGAAGACCAGGCCTGTGCCATTTTAAGTTGTTATTATGTTTGCATAATGCGTCAGTCGTCCGTGAGGGCCTGCTGGTTCTCGCCTCGTTGTTCCCTGAACTTCAAATTCCGTTACTACATCATTAACCACATCATAAGACATTTAACGATAAAGTAAATTTGCATTGATACGAATTAATGTGAATAATATATTATAAAATTCATCCCTTGTCCAAAACTCAGCGTATTGTCTAAAATAAAAAGTTATGACTGCTGTGTACTACACTTAAATCGATATTAAATATTGATCTGCACTTCACTACAATGTAAATGCATATGCTTTACACTGTCCAGTGTGTCAGACAGATTTTGATAGTTGGACAGTAGAGTAAGGGGTAATTATTGGTCCAGATGCAAGGTACATTAATACCTGAAATAAGCAAATAATAGCCATTTGTCTGGCGCCTGTAGGTAGCCTACACAGAAGAAAGCTCTATCTAGGTGCTGCTTGTGTCCTGTTATACTGTAGGCAGCTGCAATAAACGGTTCAAGAATCCACAGCGGATTTTGTTGCACGGAACTGAAGAACTGATGACGGCACAGACTGATCTCAGGTTGACTGATCCGTGGAAAGCAGCATTTCATTACCGTCCACGTGTTCGATTATTCAAGCTCAAGCATTTTCTACCCATGAACCTAAAATTGAAAAATCAAACTGAATTCTTGTTCTTTCTTTCGTTCTTTCTTTCTTTAGTTCTTTCTTTCTTTCTTTTCACAGGCACAGTTTTCTTATTTCATTTCAAATTGAAAAACAAATTCAAACCGTACGCAGACCCTCGGCCCGTTGTGTTTTGAATTTTTGCATCTTATTATGTGAATATAAATTTGCTTGTGCAATTGCAAAGAAATTGTAGAGTTTGAGTTATAAATACTGCTCTCAGTTATGCTATGGTGATCTTCATATATTCTTTCATATATTCTTTATCTATGATCTCTCTATTACTTCTCAGTTGTTTGTGTTCCTCTGTTTGAAACACTGTAGTACATGTGTAGAAATGCAGTGCCTTTAATAAGCCTGAAAGTGTGGTAAATGTGATACACTGGTTTTTGTAATGTAAAAAGAGCACTAGCACATCTAGAAACATCAGGATATCTGCCTTGTTTTAACGTAAAATCGGGTGCGGCTCTTTGTAACTCTCAGGCTTCTGGTGTCCTTATCTGCACTTCTTCTTTTTTAACCACAGGTTGAAAACAATAGCTTACTATGTGGCAAAAAAAAGAAGGATAAATGATCAAAAGTATGCATGACTATCTATAATATTATACAATTATACATAAAAACTAAATTATTTTAACAAATATTATAATATAAAAAAATCTTTCAGTGTAAATATTAAAATTGATTTACTTTGACTGTAATAATCAGCATTTCTGTGACATTTTAGTGAAGTAAGTCTGCACATTAAACAGCTGAAATAAAGATCTATCCCATGTAAAGAGAAGTAAAAACCTAAATCACTTAGGCATCTTACCAGCTGTTTAAATATTCAGTGTGAAGAGGTTTAAAGCCTCGGAGTCAGCGACGAATCGGCAGCTGGCAACAGGAAGTTAACCGTCACTAAAACTGAATATCCCAAAACACCCGACATCCACTTTCATTTACAACCAGAAGTAGGAGGTTCCTGCAGCTAAAGGCAAATAATGACAAGAGAGTGATCACACTCAATTAATAATAATACTTATAATTGTGATTAAAATTCGTTATTACAAGTATTTGATTTCTCATAAAAGAAAAAAAAGGAAATGTAATCTGTTGATTATTACTGTGATTGCAATGTAGATAATGCTTGAGACTGTAATAAGATGCATTACATCTTGTATTCTTACAGTGCTTGATGAGTGGTTAGCTAATCTATAAGTTTACATAATTAGCTGTAATTGTAGTGATAGTGTATTTGTATATGCGAGTACTAAAACTAACCACTAGCTGTCAGTAGTGAGTCAGTGCTCTGTTCCTGACCTGAAACTGAAGAAATGCTACAAAACTGTTTCTTTACTAGATCAAGAAACATTAGAAACGGCGCTTGTTATTTCAGCTGTGCAAAGTCAGTTTATTATGTTGCTTGATGATGGAAACTGGTACTATTTGTTATCATATTATTATCATTTATTATAGTAACAGTAATAATCATAAACACACTAGATTGTAGCGCAAATAGTTTTATCGTTTGCTGCACTTTGTTATTTTTCCAGGCGACTTATGACTTCTACGTCAGAATGCAACAACTTAAAAAGATTCTGCAAAGGATGGCTGGAATCTCTCATCATTAACTCGGCCTTCCTCAGAGTCCTGGCTTTGTACAAACTATTCAAATCATTCAGGGTGGTGCCAACAATCTTACCACACACTTTAACAATTCCCTGTAATCTATTTCTGTTTTTAAGATTAAGTGATCCATACCAACACACAAATGAAAAAGTAATAACAGACTCAATTAAACAAGAATAAAACAAGCATGATCATTAAAAACCACAGGAGAGATGACTGTACGATTCTTCCTAAAATCTACAATCATCTCTTTAGTTTTAAATACATTGATATCCAAAAAGGACAATTTACACTAATCAATAAAATCTGTCAATGCAGAACCATGATCAGGATCCTCATTATTAAGGAGGGAAACTGTCACAGTGTCTGGTTTTGTGTATCTGGTTGTGGGTGTGGGCTCTGGAGGTGTGGTGCTTGTTTGTTGCTTAGTAACCAGCTGATTACTTAATCAGTCCGCAGCTGCAGCTAGTTCATTCTGTTTGTTAGCTGCCTATATCTAGCGGGAGTGATTATTGTATGTTGTCGGTTCGTTTCTCTTGTCACTCTTGTGTATGCTCTCTTATCCAGTTCCGGTGTCTGAGTTTCCTGATGGAATTATTACCGCAGCTAGGAAATAATGGGATAGGATCGATCTCGTCTGTGTTCCCAGACTTCTGGAGATCGTTGGACTCCTCTTCTTCCAGTACCGTTTGACATCCGCTCAAGGACTATTTATAACACTCATCCTCTCCTGTATGTCTGCTTCCAGGTCGCCAGCCTGCCAATCGTGGTGTTTTGAGTGTTTCCATCAGTTCAACCTGCTTGTCAAACTGTTTGCTTGCATTTGGATCTAAGACTCTCTTTGTGACAGAAACAATCACTGAATCATCTGCAAACTTAATGATATGACGCCTCGCTAGTTGCGTCCGACACTCATTGGTATAAAGCATAAATAAAAGAGGTGAAAGAACATATCTTTGCGGTGACCCAGTAGAAGAAAAAAGTACATCAGATAAAAAAACATTTACCTTCACACGTTGAGACCTATTGGTTAAAAAATCCATCAGCCAACATATCAATCCAAAATCAATATTATGAACACTCTTTAACCTTTCTGCTAGGATATGAGGTTGGATACAATTAAAGGCTGATGAAAAATTAATGAAAATCGAATTTGCAAAAGTTTTTGCGCCCTCAAGGTGTGCCAAAATCATGTTTAATAGGGTACATATCGCATCAACACCCCTGCCTGACCTGTAGGCAAACTGAAGCGGATCTAGATTAGCCTGTACCGTGGTCAGAAGCGCATCCTTCACAATCCTTTCAAATGTTTTCATTATCAGAGACATAAGTTGAACCACTGGAGTCACGTGGACTATTTTAACAAAGTCTTTTCAACCTTTCTGGGCCTTGAAAGTGGTCGTTGCATTGTTGTCTATGGAATGTCAGAAAGCTCTCAGATTTCATCAAAAATATCTTAATTTGTATTCCGTAGATGAACGAAGGTCTTATGGGTTTGGAACAACATGAGGGTGAGTAATTAATGACAGAATTTTAATTTCTGGGTTAACTTACCCCCTGTAGTGTCGGTTTATTGCACAATAATAGCCATTATAAAAGTATAAGTAAAAGCTTTTATTAGGCCTACTAGCATATTGGCTGTTTATTAGTACATATAAAACACATATGGCCTTATTCTGCATGACCATATTCTACATCCCAATCCTACCCAATACATAAACTAAACAACTACCATACTAACTATTGATAAGCAGTAATTAGGAGTTTATTGAGGCAAAAGTCATAGTTAATAGTTAGTTAATAGTGGAAATTTGACTAATATACAGTGTGACCATATAAAGTATAAGAAGCTTATACAATAGGAAATAAGGACAAGCAAACGATTTAGTCAAACGTACAAAGTCAGCGCTCAACGGTGTTTATAGGAATATAAAGTTATGAAACTTAACTTTGCCCTCAGCCAAAACGATATGCCCAGGGAACAAATTTTAGATCCATGAGACCAAAGATTGCCCATTAAATATACACAAGACAAATTATATATCATATAAACCATTATAGAGACATCAGATCCAGCGGCAAATGTCAGAAGGACTAGCCAAGGTAAGGCTGTTCTCGGCAGGGTACAAGAGTGCTGATCGCCTGGATCTCACAACTCCGAAATGAATGAACAAAAACACAGGCAAATACTATGACAAAGAAAACCATGACTACAAACTAAACAGAACAAGATGATGAAACTGAACAAAACCTAGACGTGAGACCATCCTTATAGGTGCAGATTTAGTACTGTATTGTCTATATTAAATTATTCATGATATAGATATTTATGTTATTTAAAAAAGCTTTTTTTCAGACAACTTGTTGATAAAAAAGAACTCAATATTGAATAACTTAAAATAGCAAAAACAGGAATTTTCACAATGATTTGATGATTCGTATATATTTCATGATTAGTGTGTTTTACTTTCATTTTCATGGACTCTTAGATTGTTTCTCTTTTTTTAGCTGTTTCCTTTGTTTCATTTTCCCGCTCTTTGTTGGTTACTTTGGCTATTGATTAGTTAGCACACCTGTTCATATTTGAGTTCATTATTCTTGTGTATTTAAAGTCCCTTCATTCAGTTCATTGTCCAGTATTGTTTGTGCCATGAGCACTGTTTCATTGTGTTTAAACCCTTTTGGAGATCTGCTATTTTACTTAGCTGCTATTTTGAACTACTTCGCCTATCTTCATCCTCATTTAACTTTACAGAATACTGGACCTAAAAGATTTGGATATCGCTTCCTTTAACGTTGCCCCAATGCAGAGGGCCAAAGGGGCTGTTATTATTTGTTTCAGGGCGGATGTAACCTGGAGGATTATGTGGAGGAGTTTGTCAGCGTTAACAATCACGCCAACTGCGATGACCTGACACTCATGGAGGGGTTCCGGAGCAGACTGGACGATGAGATTCAGATTGTAATTCTTAAGAGGGATTCCTGTTGGACCCTGGTGGAATATATCAACTTCGCCCTGTGGGTTGATGGATCCTCTTTTGCAGTGGGCAAAGTTGAAGAGGATTCCGTTCCTAGCGTCCAGCTCCACTTAACATCAATCAGCACTCCAGATCCAGAGGCTATGACCATTGCGGATAAGAAACCAGACTGAGAGACCCAGCTTATACCCCACCACGGACATCATGCAAGAGCCAATGCCTGCAACTGAGCCAGCATTCCTGGCTCTGATTTCCTGGCTCTGCCTCGTCCCTCCGTGTCCTCAGCTCCACCTTGGCCCGTCGACCAGTCCGCTCTGCCCTGGATCCTCACCCCCTCGGCTCTACCTAGGATCATCGTCCTTCCTGGTCCAATGGGCTCCCTCATCCCACTGGCTCCTTCTCGGTCAGTCATCACTCTACCGTCGCCACAGACTTCCGGACCTTCGGCTGCGCCCCATTCTCCATACCTATAGCTCCGTCAGGCTCCTCCTTCCCTCTGGCTCTGCCTCTGTCTTCACACACGCCATCGTCGCCTCAGTCCCCCGGCACCACTGGCTCCTCCTCAGCCGCTCGTCACCACGGTTCCACCTTGGTCTCCTGGTTCATTGGTGTCACCTGGTCTCTCGTTCCATCAGATTCCGCCTGGGCATCCACATCTCCCGGCGTCACCTCTGTCGGTTAGTCACAAAACTCTACCAAGATTTTTTAGACCGCAAGGCCCAGGTCAGTTGAGAGTTTGTGGTGAGGTAATAAGGCAATATTAAATACATGCAATAGTTTTTAAACATATATACTAATCCAAAATGAATATAGGACTTATTGGCTACATCACAAATGAAGTTATGCAGCCTTCAGATAATTTGTGTAAGGATTTCCACTTTCAGACCAAAAGGGAAATTCAAAATAGACATCAAGCATGACCTCTCAGTCTCCATGGAGAAGCAAAACAAACTTTAGTGGGCGAAACATCTGTTTATTCCATTTGCCTCTGGCTATGTGTGTTTGAGTGTCTATTATGAATGGGGAATGTGTGTGTATTTTGTGTACAGCAGGCAGAAAATCTCCTTTTCTCTGGGCTTTTCCTCATCGTAGCGTGTCTGTGGTTTCCATTATTTCACAGACATTTCCAAAACACTTTCCTCTACCGCATGCCATAACACTTAAGAAGGGGAGCAGTCCAACATTTCTTAAATGCAAAGCACTTGAAGACAAATAAATAAATGGTAACACTTTACAATAAGGTTTCGTTAGTTAACTACATTAGTTAACATGAACTAATAATGAACTGCACTTTGACAGCATTTATTAATATTTGTTAATGTTAATTTCAACATGTACAAATACATTATTATAATCAAATGTTGTATTTGTTAATATTAGTTAATGCAGTGTGAACTAACATGAAAAAACAATGAAAAACTGTATTTTTTTATTAAATAACCTTAACAAAGATTAACAAATACAATAACAAATGAATTGCTTATGGTTAGTTAATACATTAACTAATGTTAACAAATGAAACCTTATTGTAAAGTCTTACCAAACAAATAAATAAAAAAATATGCAGTGGCTCTTCTATTATCTGTGACATTTATATTTTATTTTATATATTATATTATCTGTACAAGATATGAAAGATATAACGTTCCTTCAGCTTTCATATTTCTGCAATTATTTACACTTAATTACATTTAATAAGTACAACACTAAACAATTACTGTGATAATTATGCCCTGTGAAGTGTAACACGGTATATGCGGTAACACTTTATAATAACTGCACGCTATTAATCATTAGTTAAGCATTAGTAAACAGTTAATTCGTCATTTATAAAGCATTAATAGACATTAATAAGCAGTTTATAAATACAGCTATAAATGCTTTATTCTTGATTTATAAGCATATCTATAATGTGTTTAATAATTGTATTTTCATACTTTATTAATGATCAATTTATCATTTATAAATGAAGTATAGCATTATTTACAAAGCAGTTATTTAGGAGTTGTCAGTGGTTCATAAGATCACTTAGAAAGTGTAAGTAAATGATTAATAAACTGTTTAAATACATATTTTTCAGACAGTAATAGTTACTTAGTGTGTTAATACTGTAAATGGTTTATTAACATGTATTTCTACTGTAATTCATGATTAATTCAGGTAGTTATAAAGCATTTACTAGTGGTCAGTTAACTATTTTTGTGAGCTCATCTAAAGTGAGGACTAGTTATACTTTGTAAAGCATTTATAAAGGAGAACACATTCAAAAAACATATTTTTATGTTTTTTTTATCACTGTTTTGTTTGTTTACTTTTTCTGTTTAGAAGATAACTGAGTCTTTAAATCTCCTTTATAAACGCTTTACAAGGCATAACTAGTCCTTACTTTAGATGAGCTCACAAAAAATAGTTAACTGACCACTACTAACTGCTTTATAACTACCTGAATCTACTACATTTACTTACACTTTCTAAGTGATCTTATTAATCAGTGACAACACCTACTTTGTAAATAATGTAACTGCTTTGTAAATAATGCTATACTTCATTTAGAAATGATAAATTGATCATTAATAAAGTATGAAAATACAATTATTAAACACATTACATATATGCTTATAAATCAAGAATAAAGAATTTATATCTGTATTTATAAACTGCTTATTAATGTCTATTAATGCTTTATAAATGATGAATTAACTGTTTAGTAATGCTTAACTAATGATTAATAGCATGCAGTTATTATGAAGTTTTACCCAGGATGCTGATTCAGATTTGTTATTAGTATTATTATTAAATGAAAAAAAAAAAAAAAACATCATCATAATTAAAAATATAATGCTACAACTTTCTTCGACTTTATTCAAAACTGCTTATCAGGACAATTGAACAGTGCCTGTTAGTAATTCATCTGTTTTTTCAACATATGTTTCTGAGTTGAAACAACAAACTGTATGTCAGGGTTCTGCCTTGTTATACCCTTTCAGTTTAGTCTTCATTGTGCCCTAGTTAGTTTCCTTAGTTACTGATCATGTTCACCTGTTTCCCGTTAAGTTCCCTCATGTGTATACTCTGTGTTCTGGTCAGTCCTTTGTCGGTTCTCGTTGTTAGTAAATGTGATTAGTGTGTTATCCTCAGTGTATATTTCTGATTCTCTTCTCTGTGTTCATTAAAGTATCTTTGTTGAGTTTTCCTGCTTTCATGCGTTTGCTCCAGGGGTGGATTTAATGACATGGGGGCCCCATCATTGAGGTTCCTTTCTCTCTTGTTGACACTCTTGGTGTGGTTCACTTGCCATATCATAATTTTCACCCCAGTGCAGTTACGGTAGGCTACTCACGTTTAAAAGGGTTACAACAGTATTAGCGTAGGTTGGACACACAATTCAAAATTTTAAAAAAGATTTATTTGTATCTATTTTAACTACAAATTTAATTTAAAATGAAAAAAAAAAATATGAAAATTAAATTCAAAATTTGCACACTAAGCTAACTGATTATTTCAACGAAAAGTGCATTATGGGCAGCGCATTCAATGGGGTCCTTTACAGAAACGAGTGAGCGCCATTATAAAAATATAAATATAATACACACTGTTGGTCAGTATTTAGTTACAGCTTCAGAAGCATGATCATTTTCATTTGCTACAAGCACAAGAAGTGTGTTCAAAGCGGATGCGCAGACGGTTGTCGTGGTAACAAACACCACAGCAATTCAATTCCCATGTATTTGTGTAGCGCTTTTCACAATACATATTGTTTCTGTCATGATTCATGAATCCACCGTCTCTCTCTCGTCCTACATGCTGTGTGTGTGTGTCTGTGGGCGTGGTCTCTGATCACTGCTGATTACAGCATCAGCTGTACCCACTTGTTTGTGCCTTTATATGTTCAGTAACTGGTGTCTCATGTTGTCAGAGCATTGTGGTGTTTCCCCGGTGTGTGATCCTGTTCCTGTTCCCGTGCTGTTCGTTGGGTTGTGGATTTTATTTGTGTCTTCGTGACTGACGTCTGTCTGGATTCCCGCACTTCTGCACTGAATCACCGTGCACTGCCACAGAGGATTGACTGCACTGGATCACCGAGCACCACCACCAAGTTGCCTACCAAGGTCCCTGCGTCACCTTCCATCTGTGTTTTTGTCCGCCTGACCTGCATCAATTCCCTTTTGCCTAATAAAGCGTTTTACTTGAACTTGCATCCAGCCTCGTGATTGTTACAGAACGCTCTGACCACATCATAGATGCAGCAAGTTCGATTGCATGGGACGAGTTCGCCTCTTGCAGCTTCGCGAGAATGGACCAACAGGAGGAGAGCATCTCCAATACAGGTCGGGCGGTCCAAGCGCTTGTGACGCAGGTGTCTGAGCTCACCCAACAGCTACAACATCTAAGGGCTCCCACTGCACCGCCAACACCGCCCGTTCAGCCCATTCCACCAGAGTCGCAGACTCATCGTGAGCCACGCCTACCCACACCTGAGGGATATTCAGGTGAGCCTGAGTTTTGCAGAGCTTTTCTTACCCGATGCTCTATGCATTTCTCGTTACAGCCACAAACATTCAGCCAGGAACAGTCTAAGGTGGCGTTTGTCCTCACGCTGCTTTCGGGCAAGGCGGCTCTTTGGGGAACGGCGGTGTGGGAGAACCAAGACCCATGCTGCGCCTCGTTCCAGGCACTCTCGGAGGAGATGAGGAGACTTTTCGATCGTGCGGTGGCGGGTAGGGAGATTGCTCGGTGTCGGAATACTCAATCCAATTCCGCACCCTGGCCGCAGAGTGCCGATGGAACGAGGAGGCGCAGTGGGACAGATTCCTGCATGGGTTGGCTGATCGTGTCCAGAAAGAGATTTACATGCTGGATCTTCCTCCAAGCTTGAATGGACTAATTGAGTTGGCACTGAGGGTCGATGCTCAGTTGAGCAAGAGGAGTCGCTTCCATTGGAGTCATCATTTTGGCGGCGTGGAGGACTGCCAATTCAGCAGCGCGGACACGGTCAGCCCCGTTTCAGATCACGAACCCATGCAGGTGGGCAGAGCTCGGCTTTCCCAAGAGGAGAGAGAAAGGCGGAGGTCCCAAGGACTTTGCTTATACTGCGGCAAAGCGGGCCACTTCATCCATTCCTGCCCAGTAAAAGACCACGCCCGGTAGTAACTAGTAGGCTACTATCGGGTGGGATCTCCACCAAGAAGACCTCATCATCTACACTCCTCTTGGTAAGACTGAGGTGGGCAACACTCACATGACACCAAGGCCTTACTGGACTCGGGGGCTGAAGATAATTTTATGGACGCTAGATTTGCTCACCAACTTCAGCTCCCCATCTCACCACTCACGCACAAGATATCCGTCACTGCTCTTAATGGCCAGGAACTTCCCAGGATTTCTCACATTACTGAATCCATTTCACTCATTACATCTGGCAACCATACTGAGACTATAACCTTTCTCCTCATGGACTCACCGCTCGCACCTATAGTACTTGGCCATCCCTGGCTCGCTCAACACAACCCCAGAGTCGACTGGGGTCACAATTCTGTATCTGCTTGGAGTAATACGTGTCACGAGTCATGTCTAGTGTCTGCCTGTTCGTCTGTACCTGTTTCTGTGTTCCAGGAGGAGGCAGTGAATTTGTCTAACGTGCCCGAGGAGTACCAGGACCTGAAGGAGGTGTTCAGTAAGTCCCGCGCTGCTTCTCTCCCTCCGCATCGTCCCTATGACTGTGCCATAGATTTAGTGCCAGGTGAGTCTCCGCCTAACGGCAAGTTATATTCGCTTTCTGTTCCAGAAAAGGAGGTTAAGGAGAAATATATTTCTTATTCTCTAGCTTCCAAATTCATTCTCCCTTCCTCATCTCCAGCGGGGGCGGGGTTCTTTTTTGTGGGGAAAAAGGATGGGTCTCTGCGACCGTGTATTGATTATCGGGGGTTGAACAACATCACGGTAAAGAATACTCATCCTTTGCCGTTGATGTCTTCAGCCTTCGAGCGGTTACAGGGAGCATCCATCTTCACAAAATTGGATTTATGTAACGCTTATCATTTGGTCCGCATAAGGAAGGGTGATGAATGGAAGACCGCGTTCAATACCCCCAGGGGGCATTTTGAATACTTGGTCATGCCTTTCGGGCTGTCCAACTCCCCAGCGGTCTTCCAGGCACTCGTCAATGACGTGCTGAGAGACATGGTTGATCAGTTCATATATGTTTACCTGGATGAGAGATTGATTTTTTCATCTTCTCTCCAAGAACACGTTCAGCACGTCAGACGAGTGCTTCAGAGGTTTCAAAGCAGCTTTAAAGAAAATGCATGTCTACATTACAATTTAGAGTGATCTGTTATCAGAGGTGACTATCTAAGTTATGTATTTCAGAAATGTATGTATACAAATCACACAGTTAACTAAAATTTATTAATTTAAACAATGTATTAATTTAAGGCAGAAACAATAAGCTGATTGAAGTAATGAATACATGTTTGTTAACAAATGATTAGGATATATAGAAAAATTTTATCAGGAAGGCTAATGTAACCCAGGCTCAAAAACATTCGTAGTCCGAGTTTTATGAATACAGTTAGACTAAACAACCAAGAAATATGAAGCAAATAATAAATAAGATTAAAAGTTGAAATACAAACTATTTCACATTAGATATGGTTTATTATATATTATAATATAAGGCAATGTAAATAATTGCAATAAAATATTATTCTATTTTGAGCTCTTTGTCTGTGCTGCGCAGGTGAGCAGCCAATCGACTGTAATTAGGTCAAGCTGACTCCGCCCCCCTGGGGAAGAGAAGAAAGCACATCAAATTTTTGAAGAGGTTATTGTGGCAGCAATATATGTTACAATTTTAAAATATGTAGGCTAGGCTATTATAGTTTGGATTATTTTTTATAATATCCAATAGTCCTAATAAATGTAATTTCAACTATTTCTGAAGTGCTTCTTTAATAAAGATCACCGCTTTCTCACATAAACAGCCCCTGCACGAGAGAATAATTGATTCTCGAGCCATCGATATCAACAAATTCAGCACCATCGCCACGGACAGTACCCAGTAACGTCGCACGTAAGAAGGTATATCTTAAGCAGCTTTCTAAGGTATAGTTCGGGGAACACACTTAGAAGCATAAACAACTTTGGTAAGGTATATCTTTCGAGTCTTCTTAGCGCGCTAAGAGTGAGCGTTATCGGGGAACCAGGCCCAGGTCTTTAACTGTAGAGGATGAAGTTACAGTACATCCTTCTAAATTCAAATTATATTCTAAGAGATTCTGTGTACAGGTTTTTGGTCCAATAAGTAATATCTCAGTCTTATCTGAATTTAATAGAAGAAAATGAAAGGTCATCCAATATTTTATATCTTTAACACACTCTGTCAACTTGGATAATTTAGAGATTTCAACTGGTAGTGATGAAATATATAATTGAGTATCATTGGCATAATATTGGAAACTAATTCCATGTTTTCTTATAATATCACCAAGTGGCTATATTGAAAATAGCAGAGGGCCTAACACAGATCCTTGCAGCACTCCATAATTTACTGACGTTATCTTAGATTTTTTTCCCCGTTTAAATAGACAAAATGTTAACGGTCTGATAGGTACGATCTAAACCAGCTTAATGCCTGTCCCTGAATACCAGTGTAATTGTGTAGTCAATCTAAGAGTATTTTATGATTTATAATGTCGAACACAGCACTCAAGATCAAGTAAAACTAGTACTGAAATACAGCCTTGGATACAGCTATAGAAGTCATTTCTAAATCATTTGTAATTTTAATGAGCACGGTTTCTGTGCTATAGTTGTAAAGCACTACAATTGTTCTTGAGGGGCGATAATTAAGGCTGAATCATAAAGTGCTGTCAAAGGTTGTACATTTACAATTGTATTTCTGATGCTTTTGATTTTCTTAGTGAAGAAATTCATAAAGTCATCACTACTAAACTGTGATGGAATATTTTGTTCAGGTGATGTCTGTTTATTTTTTAAATTAGCCACTGTACTAAATAAAATAATTTTCTATTAGTTTGCTGAGATGCTCGGCCCTGGCTGCTTTTAGAGCCTTTTTATAATGGGATATAATATATAGTGCTGTCTTTCCACGTGATTCTAAAGACCTCTAAATGAGTTTGTTTCCATTAATGCTCTAGATTATGAGTTTCTCTCTTGATAGCATGTATAGCACTGTTGTACCATGGTGCATTACCTTTGTCTCTATCCTTTTTTAATCTGACCCTTGGCTTTTGGGGCCCAAGGTGGTCGCCTACCTTTGCCTAATGTTGAGTCCGCCTCGGGTTTGCTCACTACCACAGTGTTTGTGGCAGAACAACTGACCAAAACCAAAGTCCCTGTCAAGGAAAGTTGATTCACATGGCGGCCATATTTGCAACACCTCCGGGCAGCTATTTTGGGCATCCAAGACCTAGTACTATGTATTTCAATGGGGGATCCCTGAAATCTCAAAAGATGCTTGCCGGACAGTTAAATGACATTTCAAATGTTACAGCAACAAAATCTGACATGAACTATACCATAAATGTTGTTTCTTATGCTTGAATGGCGTTAAAAGGGCTTATTTTTCAGGCTAAACCAGCCAATGCACATGTGAAGTCCTAAGCATGTGTCTCAGGTTTCTATGGGAACCGGAGCTTCTAACGGCAGCTGCAGTGATGCAAGGACTTTACAAATCAGCGACTGGCTCTTTTACCTAGAAGACGGGACGTATTCCACCATATTGTGAGTCAAAGTTTCTCCCATTCATAAGTAATAGGAGTGAAGCATCCTTCTATATCTATAGTGTTTGCCAAAACCGAAACGGAGAAGTACTGTTTTCTCCAAAATGGCTGGATGCTGGAGGAATATATGGAGGGCTTCCTAGAGCTCTACAACGAGACATGCTGGGATGATGAAACACTCAACCAGCTCTTCTGGAAAGGGATATCCTTGGTGCTGTTGTGGGAGGATCACTGTCCTTTGACCGAGTTCGCTGATTACACCTTGCAATCCTCCCTCACAATAGTTGTTGAGGACAGTAACAACATCTCCAACTCCACAGCACATGTTCCTTTGATAGAAGTAATCTCTCTGCCTTCTCCAGACAGGACTCTTCGTTCCAGCACCCCAGACCTGACCTCATCGCCTGAGCCCACCACGGATATTGAGCCCAAGCCAACTCCTGGCATGGACCAAGTTCGAGAGCTGCCTCCCACAATGGAGCCAGAACCTGCCAACGCATCCGTCCAGGAGCTAGAGCCGGAAGGCAACTCTTTGGCCAGAGCAAGTCACCTTCATTCTGCGCTCCCTCAGTTCTGTCGTGGTTCGAAATTACTCTGGCTCCCATGGGCTCCCTCGTCCCTCCAGCCCCACCTTGGGCACTCTTAATCCTGGTTCCCCAGCGGATATCCCGGCCTCCTGCTGCGCCTCAGCCCTTCACCCCTTCAGCTCCACCGGGTTCTTCCTTTCCTTACAGTCTCACCCCGCTCTGCCAGGCAACTATCTTCGCCTCAGTCGCCCAACCCGGTGGTGTTCCCTTCCGGTCTGTGACTTTGCGATGGGCAGTCGTCCTCACGCATTTGCAGGGTCTCCACTGTCGTTTGCTCCGTCTCCGTTGGTTGGCCCCAGGCTCCGTTCAAGAGACCTATCAGGGCTCTGCCTTGGCCTCTGTCAGTGCTGCTATCGTGTTCACATTGACTGACTCCTCCTATTTCGTGTCCCACGCCTGCCCCTCATCCTCCTCCGAAATCCACTCCCTCCCTCCCTCCCTCCCTCCCTCCCTCCCTCCCTCCCTCCATCCATCATTGTACTGTTAGATTCAGCACCTTATGGGAGGGAGGAGAACTGTTAGGGTTCTGTCTTGTTTAATTGTTTTTTGTTCATGTGTCTTGGTTTACTGTAACCCTTTCAGTTTAGTCTGCATTGTGCCTTAGTTTATTTTCTGATTACGTTTACCTGTTTTTCATTTGGTTCCTTTGTTTACTTGTGTATACATACTCCATGTTCTGTTTAGTCCTTTGTCGGTTCTCATTTTTGATAAATGAGGTTTGTGTATGTCTTCTCTGTGTATATTCCTGATTCTACTCTCTGAGTTCATTAAAGTTTGAGTTTTCCTGCAACATGCATTTGCTCACTGCCACAACTGTACGGACCGTACAGAGAACACTACAATAATATGAAATTATTTGTATATCTATTTTGGCTTTACTTAAACTTCAAAGCAGCACTTTAACTTTAACAGCACTTTAACACCCTCAAACATGCACTATTTATCTTGCGGAGTGCACTGAATAATATTTTTGCAATCAGGCTTTGTGAGTGTGACCGTTTATGCCTAGAATACAATAGACTAGACTAGAATAGAATAGAACAGAATAAAATAAAATGCAATGCAAAAAATATATTTCCTTAATCAGTTATTTTTGTTTTATTTTTTTATCTTAAATATCTGAACATCCTAAAAACAAGATACATTTACTTAATTACAAAATTAGAACTCATTGACAAATTTATTTTTCTTCTTTTATGCACAAAACTACACATGACTACACATTGTTTGATTCCTGTTTACCGTTTTTCTTAATTGCTAAAACACTAAAACCCATTGACTGAACAAAGTTCTCAGTTGCCTGAACTCATTTAGCTAATTGTGCAGTCTGTTGTCAATACCTTAAACCATTGCACATGGTAAAACACAATTTGCAGATCTCACTTAGACTTTTCAGCAAAACTCTAAACACGTTCTCATTCTCAGAACACATTCTGCACTCTAATGCACATGCCATCCATACTGGCAAACACAAGTGGCAACAATCAAATACAAATAGAGAATACACGTCATTGATTGAACACAACCACTCAAAATTGATTTAACCTGTTTCAAATGATGCCCAAAGACAAGAAGAAGCACACTGATCACATGTTTACTCCTTTGGTTTTTGTCCCTGTTAGTATTGTATACTGTACAATGAACAAATTGTATGGCCCTGAACATTGTGCTTTTCATTTGTTAACAGCACTGACTGCTCAATAGATTTTCACTGGTTGCAGGTTCATATCAACAAAGAACAAGAATTACAGTATCACAGAGAGAAAGGACACGTTTGTGAGATGCAGGGTACAGTACTGTAGAAATAGGGGTACAAGGAGGAAGAACAAAAAATAAAATTGCAAAGAGCAAAGCAGAGTAGTAATTTCTGATCAATTTTGAGCTACTATGATAGAACATGTTTTCGTTCATCAAAAGACAATGACGGAAAAATATGAAATTTGTTTTGAGATTAAAAATGTACTTCTCCCTGAGAACTATATGTTTTGAACAGCGTGTTTTCTATTTTTTGGTGTATTGTTTACTGACTGCTTGATAGTGTATATCATTTTGATCACTTTGTTTATGATTTGAGAGCAGTGTTTGATTTTGAACACAGCTAAAACTGTTTTGAGGCGAAAGTTTCATTTTGCAAGAGGAGTCAGAGGTTTTGTAAATAGTGCTTGAAGATTAAGTTTTGTGTTTAATGTTTTCAGAAAATGGAGCAAAGTTTCAGAAATTGTGTTTTAGCTATTGAGAAAAACTGTAAAACAAGTTTATTTTTCTTTATTTTACTTATTTTTCTTAAACATTCCTAATTAATTTTTTTGTAGCATAGCATATAAGAGAAATATGTGTGTCTGTATGTGTGTCCGTGTGTGTGTGGTTCAGGGGACACAAAGATGGCAATAGGCCTATCCAAAATCCTTTTCGTTGTGGGGACATTTTATGAGGAAAACAGTTTATAAATCATACTGATGTTTTTTAAAACATGAAAACCCAACGTCTGTCTGTGTGTGTGAGTGTGTGTACTTTTATTCTGTAACAGTGAGTGTGTTCTAACAGCAGAGCTGATGATTAGTGGAGACTCTTACAAAGCTGGACTCTGAAACCTGAAACCAAGGGAGGGGAGAGAAACAGAGAAGGAAAAATCACAGAAAAAGAGACACAGAGATAGGAACTTTCACTTTTGAGTATAGCAGATTTAAAGAGACAAAGAAGATGTGGTTTGGGACCGAGAGAAACTGAGGGGAGTATGCAGGGCGAGAGAGAGAGAGAGAGAGAGAGAGAGAGAGAGAGAGAGAGAGAGAGAGAGAGGGAAAATGTGAGTCAAGAGGGAGGGAAGTACAGAGTAGAGGTGATGTCAAAGCAGCTGAGCTCAAAGAGTAAACAGAGCTTCAGACGGCAGCATGTGTTTATCTGTACCGCTGCAGGGCCGCAGCCAGCGGAGCCGTCACAATCTTCTCTCTCTGCCCGGCTTCACCCTACTCATCATCTTCCTCCTGTTGGCCCAGGGGACGGCCTGGCCATATGGTGAGTCTAATTTAACTGCTTTTAAAGAGTCATGGAGAGTCACACTCTTTTGTCGTCTGAGAGTCAAGGTCATGAACTGTTCCTCTCTATTTGTGTGTGTCTCTTTCTCTCTTTTTTTATGAGGTATAGAAACTGTTCCAGTCTGTCTTTGTGATTGAAAACCCTGTAAAATGTTACAGTTATTTGTTGTTTTGCATTACCTTAATGAATTATATTCTCTTTGTTGATGCTTTAAAAAAATCTCCCATCCGATTTAATGTAATGAAAAACTTATTGTCAAATTCCAAAGTGGGAAAAAGGCACATGTGTAAAAGTGATTTGTCTACTCATATTAATTAAACCTTTAGATAGAACAGACAAAATTTATTGGTGTTGCTCTGTATGTGGTTCAAATCTAGTAATGTAAGCTGAGGCCATGAACTTCACTATTCCCATTCAAGGGATTTTCCTGGATTGATTTTACAGACCCCAAGATGCTGTTTCTGGCTCAGATAAAGACACAGATCATTGCCTTTGTATTCCGATGCACATCACCCTTTGGAACCAATCAGCCAAAAAAATTAATAATAATAATTCAATGGAACTTTTCACATTCACATCCTCAACTCACATTTGAAAACAAGTAGTTCAATTAAAGGTTATGCCTTACTGTAACTCAAGGATACACTGTGAGTGCTAGATTTGCACAAAACATTCCCCAGTAGAGGCTAGTTAGGCAACAAAGACATTCATATTGCACTGTGGTTTCCTCTTTGCGTGGGTGAAAGTATATAGAGCTTAGCGGTGGTTATTCGGAGTGAGAGTTTTTTGTTCCATGGCTGCTAATACATTCAGGCCTGAGGAATATCACTAATAACACTAACATGTCAAGAAACACTGATAGCAATAGATGCTGCAGTCACACTGTATTAAACTCAATCAGGGATAATTCACTTTGAATTATTACGCTTGCTAAAAGCACAGTTTGTTTGCGCACATTATCTCTAATTCCTTAAATGATGTAGATCAGGGCATAGATCTTAAGGAAAGGGTTTCTCAGCCCTGTTCCTTGAGCCCCAGCATTGCACATTTTCTATGTTTCCCTAATCAAACACACCTGATTCAGGTCATCAGGTCATTGGTAAAGATCCAATGACAAAAATTAGACGTTCAAAATACTCCAGGAACAGGGTTGAGAGCCAGTGCTTTAGGAAAACCTTGGGCAACTTCTGGGCCGTATTCAGAAAGTTGCTAGTTCTCTCCAAGTACTACCCCAGAACTGCCAAAAACAATCCAATTATATATTTTTTTATCAAGGAAATATGGAGTAATGAAGAAAATGGTTTTTGCAGTGAGGGAACTGAACCTATTATTTTGAAGGTATGCCTAAATGTAGTTTTGTAACTTTATAGCTTTGAACCTTAACTAGAAATTGGACACGAACCTACTTCGGCTAGACTGTCGGCATTACAATTCAGTATATCAATGCTTTGAAATGTATAACTATAATAAGATCATTACATGTAATTCTCTCCATGAGATAAACTGTACATCCTAAGCTCTGAAACTCCTGTGGTCTTCTTGCTAACACACTGAAACGGTTACAGACACCTCCCACACTACTGTTCCCTGTGTTTCTGCAGTACGCAAATACACGCAAACACGAGGTCATCCGGCGATTAGATCACAGCGCTGGAATATTTTCTCTCTTCCATGTCTAATGTGTATAAAAGTGTATTTTGCATTTACTCAACCTTGCAGGCTAAACTAATCCTGGACGTTTTGTTGTCGTTGTTTTTCCCTGGTCTGTGTGGGTGTTACAGTTTGTCATGTAAACCCACAAAAATGTTGTTGTTCAGAAAGTTTTGGGGGGGAGTTATGGGTTGTGAAAGACTATAGTCAGCTGAGCAATGTTTTCATCCAGCTTGAGGAACACAGAACTTGATTTATTGGTAAAGAAATTATTGGAAATCATTTCAACAACAAAACACCTCAAGAAACTACATTTAAAGACTAAACAGCAACTGTTAATTTCATTGTGTTCTCCAAAAGAATTCCAATTCATTCCTGAGACATCCAAAGCAAATCTGGCAAAGTTGTCTCAAAGCAACACCCAGCCTCTTCACTAAAGGCTTCACTTTACTGGTTCTCAAGAGGAGAATGAATCAACCATAACACAACAAACAGCTGTTACCATGGAAAAATACCACAGTGTGTACAAGAGACAAAGCTCACAACTGCACACACAACCTGACATCATACAGTATAAAGCAGGAGTGGCCAGCCTGGAGGCTTCTCTCCGTCCAAAATCTTTCTGCAAAAATTCGGTTGCAACCCTGCTCCAACATTACCATCCACATAATCCAGAATGCCTCGATTATAATTGTGTTTTATTAGGCTTGGAGCTGAACTCTGCAGTGTGGCGGCCCTCCAGGAGCTGGGTTGATATAAAGAAAGATCCTGCTATAAAGCAAATACTGTAAATACTATAAAGTTATCTAAACTATGGTAAACAACAAGGACAATTAGTCTTCTTGTAAAGTGTTGCCATTTAATTTACCTTACAAACACCTTTTGATGATGCTTTGTGCTTTGCTGAACTAACCTGTGCTTCTGAGTTGTTGGCACCTATATTTTCCACTGACAGAAGTGGCAGCTTTTGCACGTCAGACATTCTGCTTCGAATGAAAACCAACTGGGACAGAAAGGGTCGGCACTAGCAGTCGGCAGAGTTGGCAGGGGTGTCAAGCTCAGTTCCTGCAGAGTTTACTTCCAACCCTAGTAGGTAGTAGTTTTCGAATAAGCCTGAAGGACTTGATTAGCTGGATCAGGTCAGTTTAATGAGGGGTAGAGCTGAACTCTGCTGGGATGTGGCCCTCCAGTTGGCCTCCACATTAGGGAGGGCCTTCATTAATATTTGGTAACCCACCAACTAAGACAGGTGGCAAAAGATGGGTTCTTGAACAAGTCCAACCCTATCCAAGCAAAAACTATTTACTTTATATGATGTGCCTAAACGCACACATACTTCAGGTGCAAAATATGGAGGACCAAATCTGCAGAAATTAAAAACAAACACATACATAAATAAATAAATAACTTTAAAAATAGGAAAATAAATAAAGGAATAAATTAAATTAATTAAATAAAATGAATCCTGAATATATTTATGTATCACATTTTTCTTTCATATATTATTTTCTGTATTTTTTTCTGTATTTACTTTTATTTTTAACTGTTATAAATGTATTCTTTTTTTATGCATTCATTTATTTTTAACCCTCTATGGGACTAATTATGAAATTACAGGTGTTGTGCTACTATATTTCAGTTGGAAATGCAGATGCAATTTCGCTGCCTAGAAAGTAATGAAACCATGTCTTAGTGTTTCAAAATGCATTAAAAACATTTGTTTCTTTCTTGGAATTCCAAAGCAATGATTGTAGCACAAGTGAAAATCAGTCTTTTTCAGTGCATTTTGACCTATTTAGTCATAGTTTTTGGAGCATTTGCTTGTCAGTGTACAAGGCCAATAGGCAGTGGCATCTTTCCTGACCTCTGGTTGTAGTATGGATGATATTTTCCAAACTGGTATAGGATAATGTACCCAAATGTCTGTCTTCAACAACAATCTATGACGTATATTCTTCCTCTCTGCCATCACTATCCCTGCTTCCAGGGCTGTCCCAAGCATGGGGTCTAATACGGCCCAGTGCGAGGTGGCGGATGCGTGCAGTAAAAATGACCAAAAACTTTACCATTTGGATGTACAATGATTTTTTTATTATTATTTTTTTTTTTTTTTTTTTTTTTACATGCATTTCCTTGTCTAATATGAACTCAAAATGGAGCCTAGACAGCATGTAACCTGACATGTGCTAATGTCTCCTTCACTTCCTTGTCAAGCATGTGATGTAATATGATAATAAAACTTATTTTGGTTGAATATTATTATTCTTTTTTTTATGCAATTTTCTCTGTGTCATTTATAAATGATGATACACCATAGAGAGTAAAATGTATTTATTGCTATGTATATGTATTTATTTCCAGATTGATTTATCTATTCTTTTACTTAATGAGGTTTGCTACAGGATGAGCCAGATCAATTGGATAGTTATTTTTATCGATTCTCATTATTATGTACAATAATTTTGTAGCAACCACAGTTTTCCAGAAAAAGAAACACAAAGCTGAATCCAGCATTTTATGTGCTCCTTCCTCACGGCATCATCATCAAGCCTGGAACCATCAGGACCGTCGTCAGATTTTAGATTGATGACACCCAGTGGACGGCTGGTTTCTACTGGAATGCCTGTTTATGTTATAATCACAGAGAAAATCTTGCAATCTCTGCAATAACTGAAAGTTATTTGGGTTACGTTTACCAACCAACGACTTCTACAAAGAACAGAATAATCTAGGGCCGTGTTTCCCAAAAGTATCATGAGCCCAGGAGACTGTATTGACCTTTGGTGCAAGTGGTTTACTATTACCTGAGGCTCACAATGCGTTTGGGAGTCAAGATTTTCTCAGTGATTAATAAAATAAACAGGCATTAGACTAGAACCTTTGCTACCGCCCACTGGGTGTCTAGGCGTCATCAACCTAGAATCTGACGTCGTCGATGGTTCGGGGATTGATGACGATGCTGTGAGGAAGGTTAACCTCCACATAAGCAGCTGGATGCGGACACGTCAAAATAATTTGATAATGTGAATTGGTGAAAATTTGGAACTCTTCAGTTTATCTGACTCAACCCGTAGCAAACTCTGATCTTTATCGCTCATGCTGGGTACACACCAAAAGATTTTTTACATCTTATAAGATTTTTAAAATGTGATAGACCACAAACATGAGGACAAAAAATCCTAGATTTAACCGTTTTGCTCCTATAGTGTGTGGTGTGCCATGATGTGACAAAGACAGCAACAGATTCTCAACCAGAGTCTCGACTGTGAACACAGGAAATCTCGCAAAATCTCGCAAGACTTCAGAATAAGCATGGCGGACGATATGCAGGAAGAAACTGCGATGTTAGTGTTTGGAATGATTTTCACAGAAAATTCACGGAAACAAAAGAAAAGGGATCAACAAGCTGATCCTCCATCTCTGCTGTCCACATCAATTTCAATTTGTGCTGCGCCATGACTGCGTTTGTTATGCTTCCGTCTTCCATCATCTCGCTTTCTGATTGGATATTGTTTCGTTTCACGTGATAATCTCCAGAGCGTGCGCGCGTTTGTCCTCGGGGCTCTGTCCTTCTGATCGTAAATATTTAACATGTGTCCGACGTTCTTCCGAGCAGGTTCGGACACTCTTAACACACCTCACACCAAGGGAAAACCTGATAAAATAATCTGTAGAACCATCAAGATAATCTGGACATAGCTAGGATTGTCGGAAGGGGGGAAATTCGGCCCAAAATCAGCCCGATTATCTTTTGGTGTCTACCAAGCATTAGTTAGATCTGACACTTAACACTTCTATACTTGACCTCTCAATCAATGATGCACTGGAGCTACGCTAGGACCGCCTCCCTCATGTTTATCAAATACATGTTTTCTTTACTTTCCTATTTGTTCATTTATTTATTTATCTATCTTTGGGCTCCTTACTAACCTGATTTACCTTTAATAAAGTATTTATTATGTATATTTGTGAAACTTATTGTAAAGTGTGACATTTCTACATTACTTGGTGTGTTAATAATGTTTGTAGTGTAACATAGCTGACGAGGCCAATGATGAGCTTGCAAGCAGACGAAGACAATGACGTAGCGAACCCAAGTGCAGTTTATTTACAGTGAAAATCCAAAATCCAAGAACATGAAACATAGACTATGTACAAAATCCAATAGGCTATGTGAAACAAACCATAAACTGGAACAAAAACTTAACTTGGCAATGGACAAAGACCTGGCACATAGTTACTTCAATAAACGACCAAGTAACAGGGCAAACATGAGGGCTTAATTAAGACAATTACCCAATGACAACATAGGACACATGACATGGCAAAACCAGGAACATGACAATGGGAAAACTTCTAAATAAAGGACATGAAACAAAACTCAAAACAAGACATGACATGTAGGCTCTTTACTAACATTATTTAAAATAAAAGAGCATATTGAGGGGAAACGCTGGACTTTTTATTGTAAAGCAAAAATTGCTAAACATTTATTAAAACCATACAAACATGTCAACATTTTCTGAGCCAAATCTTTAATACATAATGGGAAGACTGCCAAGCCATCATTGCAGCCTGTTTTGCACAGACAAATGGCGAAATTGTACATACAAAGTCCTTAATTTGTTCCACATTGGTCGTCTCTTGAAAAACCGTTCAGTGAGGAAGGAAAAATTCCATTCATTTCTTCCATGATAAATTGATTTTTAGCAATGACATATAAAACATTCAAGGCAAAAATGTTCCTAATCTTCAAGGCGGATAGCATACATGTCTGTAGAAGTCATCAGTAAGTGTGACTTTATATTCACACAAAAATCTACATCAACAGCTGATTTCTGACAGATTATATTTCCCATGATCCTCCCTGGCACCCGGTCACACACAGACTCACTTAACTGGATCTTTGCTTTGTGAGATTGATAATGTTTTGTCTTCAGTATCAATTCCAAGTCATCTCCTTGTCTCTTCCAGGTAATCTCCTCTGTGCTTCTCATCTCATCTGCTGTGTGTGTGTGTGTGTGTGTGTGTGTGTGTGTGTGTATCACTCTCTGCCTGATAGATAAGATTAAAGCTATCACTCAGTTTGTTCACTCCATGGTCTGTCATCAAAGTCATTACTAACCTGCCATGTGTTAATCCTGCTGTTGGTTTAATAAACTTACTATTGCTGCAGTGTCCCTGCTCTCTGTAAACCTGTGGAAACCCTGACAGAAGGCCATACCCAACCGAAATGAACCCAGCAGGATTTTACATTCACTCCCACAAAGACATTCTCCTCTCCCTTGCACAATATGGCCATCCACTGAAAGACTACGAGAAGGAGTTCCTCGAGTCAGCCACCTGGTATCCTGGAGCGATAGCACCTTAAAATGTCATGAACAAATGACATACGTCAGTTTAACCAAAAGAATAAAGGCATAGTTACTTTGTTGCACTCCATATATGAACGATATGATCCGCGTTGTTGAACTCATCGCTGTGCTTCCGCGCAGTAACCGCTCTCATGCGCACCCAGAGCCAAAGCCGAGTCTGACCAGGTGTGTGAGCCGGCCCATTGTCCACCCTAGAGCCATTGTCTGTCCCGGAGCCTGAACCTGCCTTCCAAATACCCCCGGATACTAAGCATGAGCCCACTGCAGACACGGAGCCAGAGCCTGTTGGCATGTCTGATCAAGTGCAAGAACTGGCACCCATGTCCATCCCTATAGGGCTTTCAGTGGAGCCAGATGGCACCGAGAGGTTTCCCATCAATCCTCCTTGATTTCCCCATGGTTGGACTATTGGATTCCCTGGTCACCTCCTGTTCCCAAGCCTTACCTCCTCTGTTACCTCCTTTGTTGCCGCTGGATTTGCCCAGCCCCAAGTCTCCTTCGTCGCTGCCGGTTCTGCCCAGTCTCCCGCTCCCCCCTCCTCTGACTACGCCTTCAAGCTCCTTGGCCCTGCCTTCGCTGGTCCCATCAAGCACTCCTCCTCTGGTTCTGCCCAGCTCTGCCTCCTTGCCTCCAGCTCCACCATTGTCCTCACTCCCACTGGCTTCACCCAGATCCCGTGAACCAGGGGTTCTGCTTTGGCCCTCCAGCCCAGCGGTGTCATCCTGGGTCTTTGTCTCCTTGGCTCTGCCGGGGTCTCCACCTCTCCCACCTCCACTTCAGTCGGTTGGGCTCCTGACTCCTCTCTCCGTCTGTTCTGCCATGGGTCTTCGTCCTGATGACTCTGCTCTGGGTCTCCTCCCTCCCTCCACTCCCTCATGGACTGTTCTGCCAAAAGTGCATAATAAACACTTAATAAAAATCATGTTAGTGAAGAGCCCACAAACATTAGAAACACATTAACTGATGTTCAAATGGTTTCCACTTCAAGCTCATAAAATTCTTAATTGCTTTCAGGTAACTTTAATAAAGTGCTGCTCATTGTCTATAAGTGTTGTTAATTGTTAGTTCATGGTAACTAATGCATTAACAGATGATAAAAATGTAAGATATTAATATTTAGAAATGCATTAGTATATGTGCTATAAGTGTCATGGTTAGTTCAGATGAAGATGACGAAAAAGGTCCAAACAGGTTTCTACAAACAAAATATACTTTAAATAAACCAAACTCAGGCAATCCAAACGCGAGAAGGCAACGTAACAGTGTGTCTACACACAAACAATACCAGACACTGAAGTGAGCAAGAAGAGGAACTTAAATACACAGTGATGATGAGACAATGACAAACAGCTGTGATGATTAATGAGTGTCCATGACAACTAACGATTAGCGGGAATCTAGGAACAATGGAAACGTAGGAAACAGGCGACTAACGAATGCAAACTAAAAGTCCATGAAAACAAAACTAAGCACACAGAACGTCACAGAAAGTTAACATTAACAAAGATTAACTAATGCTGTATACTGATCTTGTTCCTTCTTAAACTTCTTGTTAACTAATGCAACAATTACCATTAACAATTGCAACTTTAGTGTAAAGTTAAAAGGGTATATTCATTTTGATTATAATGTGTGCCATCAGTATGTACTGCCTATGATATTGTGTGTTGCTTGTTAGATTACAGGTTCCTGTACAGCTACTGTCCAGGGCCCGAGTGGAGCGTGATGTGCAGGGGATGCTGTGAATATGACGTCATCCACTGTAAATGCCCTCTTCAGGGGTATCCCGTAGGTTACGCAGTGCCATGCTGTCGTAATGCTGCAAATGAATGCGATCCCTGCATCATACATCCAGGTGAGCAGATAACACACAAACACGTTTGCAGATATTTCTCAATTTTCTCTTCTTGTGATGCATGTCTTGGTTTGTTCATGGTTTTTCACTTTTAATCGCTTCAGTTGATCCTATATTTTTAATAATTCTGCAGCTCAAAAGCAATCAAACACCTGGCAGAAATATAAATGTCATATATGTCCTTCAGTCCGTCCTGGTTTATGATTTGTTGATTTTGCTAACATTTTTCTCTGGACCCTTGTAAACAAAGAAAAGAGTCAGTGCATTCCTTCCATTTGGATTTAATGGTTAAAGGATTTTTTTTTTTCCTGAGCAATAATGTTTGTCACATTCTTGACTGTGTGATGTCTATAAAGAATTTTACAGCAACAGGAAAATTAAATGGTCTGGTCTTAAAAAAAATGTCTGTACATGCGAACAGCCAGATGTTTGTAATCTAAAAAAATTCCTGAATTGCTGTTTACAGTCAGAAATGTGGATTCAGGCTCTGTCTCAGAACTTTCCCAGACTGTATCAGTAGGTATCATAGGTACTCCTGTCTCAAAGTGTCAGATTTTGCTGTATTCTGAAATGTCTTTGCCAAAACGTGAGGCAGCAGTGCATGTATCATTCATACAAGAAAATCTCATAATTTAGTATGGCGAGTTCAATGAAAAACTTTGCAATTTTGCAGATAATGCTGATTTGAAGAATAATTCCAGTTCATTACAGCCTAATAAGACTAGATACAACGTCAGTACTCTCACCCTACAATTCCACCATGGAGTGTATTAAAGGTCACACCACATGGAGAACACATTCTGTATGTTCTGGTAATATTACTGGCCATCTCCCAAATGACGAACGGTGGTGGCATCTTTGTGTCATAGAAAACACGCAAGCTCTTTGCATCTTCTTCGCTAGTTCATTAGAACTAAATCCCAATCTTCAATGCCTCTTTCTAAATCTAGGGCTTTTGCTTTTTCCACTTCAGGCTGCAGCATATTTGAGAACTGCAAGCGCTGTAACAACGGCACATGGGGCCCAAGGGATGATTTCTTTATAAAAGGGCAGTACTGTGCAGAGTGTCGCCCAGGATGGTCCGGTGGGGATTGTTTAAGTAAGTTCCTTACAATCTGCAGTGTTCATGCATTCAGAGTAATGACAGATTTAAAAGTCATCTGGGAATTTCTTTCTCTGGATCATGACTGTGAAATATTCAGTCTTTGCTTGCTTGCTTAAAGATGACTTGTGAAATGCTTGTATTTTAATGCAGTTTTTCCTGTATCAATAATCAGCCAGCTTACCCAGATAAGTAAGGGATAATATACATCCAGCCGGTTGTTATCTCAGAATAAACCCCGACAGGGTGATCAGGATCAGGTCTTGCATCAGCCTGAAGGGGGTTTATTCTGAGATAACAACCGGCTAGATGTAGCCTGGAAATCCAGACCTAAATCTAAAAGATTAATGGTCTGGTGTCGACTAATGAAAATCGCCCAGCTCGAGGGGCGGCACCAAGCGTGCATTTGAAAATCTCGCTGCACGCAATTGGATAACACTACGACCAATCACAACAATAAACCACAGCTACCAGCGGAGCTGACCTTATTAGACATTCTCTGATTATACTCTTACCGTATCCGGTCGGTGAAACAGCAAAAACATCCTTCTTGCAAAGGAACGATTCGAGCGGCGTCTTCTGTTCCTGTTTTAGATAAAAAGCCAAGTCTAACTCGTTCATTGTAGCGGCCAAAGCCGTTTCAAACAACTGGTATTCATCCATAGCCATCTTGCAAAGTTTACTAATGACTTCGCCGTCACAGCGCTGTGGTCATCTCGCCTCTGGCCCGCCTAGATCAGATAACCCGATGTGATTGGTGCAGCTCAGATCGAGGGGCATATTTAATGAGCATCATTATTCGACACCAGAGTAACTCGCTGAGCAAATTCAACTTGTGCTCTCACGAGAACTATGGATTACCAGGGTAGGCAAGATGTACATTATCCCGATTATTAAACGGATACTTGCCATGTAAGTAAACAATTAGACCACGGACTGAGCAGTTGCAGCGCCGCAAGATCAAACAAGTGTAGAAAACAGTAGTCACAAAATGGCAGCAGCTGCATTTGTATAAAACAAGAGAGAGCGAGTCCACGATACTGGATGGCATAGTTAAATAACTGCACACAAAATATTGATTTGACTGAGTTTTAATATTTTATTAGCTCACCAAATGCAAAACTTGCACGAAGAAAAAACATTCCTAGCAAGCGCATAGCGCTGCTAACTTCAGTGACCCGGATGAGCCTGCGTTTCTGTTTTCAGCAGTTGTTATCTGAACATACAGATCTTCCATATGGAGCAGCTTTAAGGCTAATCCACACGCACCGACAGAAGCCGACCAATGCTGCCAATCACCAGATTAGTATGTCACTTCTCATACATTCCACAACCCAACGAACACGGACTGAACATGTTTAGTTGGCGAAAAACAAGCGTCGAGCAATGCCGACAGGAGCAACACATTGATTTGACAAAACTTGATAAACGTCCCCTCCAAAGGGAGTCAATCTCTCCAACAGAAAACACCTTGTTTGTAGTCCTGCCATTATTTCAGCACTACAACCTTTTGTTGAGCTCTCATCACTTTTCTAACTACTGAACTACTGCTTTCTGAACCCTGCAAATGACACGGTTATAACATCACTTCTGAAATGTAAGAGAGGTAGAAAATGATGAATTAGCACTGTACTGTGCAAGTCATGGTTGTGAAGGTGGCTCGAGTCAGTCAGCATGTTCTTTTTGACTTGTTATCAAAAAGTTTGCAATGCCTCCGGATACTCGCTGGTAAGGGGTGTTATGTTATGTTAAGTGGTAGACCAATCACAACAGACTGGGGGCAGCTGACCAATCAGATCAGAGTTTTAAATGTGTAATGTTTTTGTAACTGGACAATTCACAAAGTTGGGTATTTTGCATTTAATGTGTACATTTGACATCAATTTGACTGACTATGTCTCCTTTTTGAGCATGTGGAGGGATGATTCATAAGAGGCAGGGTCACCTGGTGCTGGAGAGTTACCCAAACAATGCCCGCTGCGAGTGGACGCTAAAAGTGGACCGGCCTTATACCATTGATCTGAGGTGAGATGAGAACTAATATTATGCACACATGCTGGGTTTCCATGTTTTATGGGACTTTCCATAGACATAATGATTTTTATACTGTACAAACTATCCCTCTGGTGCTCTTTGGTCATTTTTTAATGAAAGATTTTACATTTTTTTTTGTTTTTGTTTTTTGTTTTTCTTCATCGGAATGGTACAAAACTTGGTAAAGGTTTTGCCACTTGCTGTGTGAAAAAAAAAAAAAAAACATGGACATGATTCGAACAGGTTAAATGGTCCTGAAAATAAATAGTCACTATTGTACTCTTTGCGGTCAAAAATGACCACATAGGAAATGAATGGGAGACGAATTTCACCTAGTGAAAACTTTTGGTACTGCGGCCAAATAAAATCTTACTTAAAGCTAATTTTTTGAGATATCAGGCTCAAATTTTGAACACAACTTGTTTAGATTTATGGCTTTGATTTTCTCACAGTTTTAGAGTAAAACATGTTTTTGAAAATATATATTTCATATCATTTTGTTTTTTCATAACAATAAACATAACATTCTGTAATTTTTTATGTTCACGTCTGTGCTCTAAAGAATTCAAGATTTACGACAGTTTAAGTGGGAAATTTAATTTTCAGGTCTATGCTCAAAAAAGTGAATAAATGGATTATAAATACAGCGAAAATATAATTTAGTTCCATTAAAAACCCCTAAAATACCCCCAAAAATACAAAATATTGCATAAAAAACTCAAAGCGAACTAAAATATAGTAGATTTGTTTCATTAAAAAAAAAAAAAAAAAAATCTGTCATTTTTGACCGACATGTGAAGAGGACCAGAGGGCTATATATATTTTAACCCTAAACCCACCCATTATAGAATACTTGTTGGGACATTTTGTCCACAGCTTACAGTTTTAGGTTTGAGGTAGGAACACACACACACACTCACACACACACACACGCAAACACCAAAAACATGGGGAAACAATTTACCCGGTCTTACTCCTATCTTTCTAGTGAGTTAAATATAGAGAAACACTGTTAGAGAGCTGTTTAGTTACACTTTGTTTTATGGTGACGTAGTTACAATGTACTTACCCAGATAAGTATTGAGTAATATTAATTAACTACATGTATTTACTATAGAGTTAGGGTTTGGTTAAAGGTTAGTTACTTGTAATTGTGCATAATTTACTGTTTTACTATGATAAGTACATGTAGTAACCTGTAACTACCTAACTTTAAATTAAAATGCTATCGCTGTTTTTTTAAATGAATAATTTTTTAATGAGGTTTCTTTTTCTTTTTCTTAAAAATTTTCTTTAAGTTCAAAACATTATGTCATAAACGAATTGTCTTTGACAGATTTATGGAACATAGCAGCCTCTGACATGCACAGACAAGACTTCACTGCCAGGAAACCTTATGTTTTCAGTGCAAATGACAGTTTACAATCCTAATGATTATCCCATCTCGGATTCTGCCTGCACTGGGAGCCTATAGCTCTTACTGAACCAAACCAGCATCTGTGTATAATGCAAATGAACAAAGAATTTACAAAAACGTACATATTTGTAAGTGTAGACAGATGTAGAAATGTACAATATGGACTTATTGACAGCATCGGAAGCATAAACAGTTTGATGTATTTACAGCTGTAAAAGTGAAAAAATTGTCCATACCTTTAAATACAACACACCTGCATATAGATATTTTTGAGCCGCTTATCCCTCTCCTATATCTAAACCCAACCCTAACCATTTTATTTTTTACAATATGAAAGTCTTATCCTGATCCACTCTTTTCTCTTTGAGCATATATCACCCGAAATATGATGTGTTGCAGTTTCTTGTAAGTCTCCACTCAGAGGAGTATGGTAAGCTACACAACTTATCGTTCCTTATTCATGGAACCAAAGTTACATACAAAATACATTCTGAAGACACTCGAGCCCAAGCCTTAGAGGAACTCGAAGGGCACCTCATAGACCTTCGAAACAGCTTCTCTTACCCAATGTAACATTCTTTGCTTGGTAGACACAAAACCTTTGCTACAACCACCAAAACAAACAAACAATTAGCAAAACTTGTGCAATCTTTCACTCTTCTGTGACACAAAGGTTGGAGGAGAAGAACTGCATTGTGGTTTTTCAACAACTTGAGCAACCTTGACTACATCGGGAGCAAAAAAAAAAAAAAAGGAGCTCACGGATAAAGCCTGTAAATCTCCAATTTTCTAAACCGGGCTTGGCAACTCTGGCCCTCGAGACCCATATCTGTGGCTCTACTGGAGCCTGACCATCTGGAGCGGAGCCCTGAAATGACACAACAGCAGGGGATATCCGACCCATGGTCTGGTCTAACACAAGCAACAGGAGCACCACCTGTCATAATTACAGTGCCATAAACACCCATGTGGATTGAGAACATATACATGGAATGTGAACTACTCGAGTTAAGACATTTAAGCATCCTGAACATAATGAAATAAAAGAGAGCAAAGGATTGCTGTTAGTCCCATGTTTTACTACATTTCCAACTAGTGAAGTTAGAGGCAGCCAAGAGAGATTGGAAGAGAGCAAGATAAATCTGTAGGCTTGCTTATCATAGCTTCATGTTCCAACATCGGATCCCCAAAGTCCTAACCCATGTGGTGTCTCGACAGCTGCAGTGCTGGAGTGACCGGGGAGAACTGAAGCCAAGAACAAAGCCCTTTCATCCTGAAATCCTCAGACAGTATGATAGCCTACACTAGTAAGAGTGGGCTGAACACCCAAGCACTTATCACACTTATCATGTGTGTCTTCACTCATAATAAAGCGAGTACAAGAAACCACAAACGTACAGAATTGCATCGTGTTCACCCTGAAGAGTAATAATCCACTTGATGTGGCTCGCTGAACATGATGAATCCGGAGAATAAGAAAATAGAAAATAGAAACGTGCAGATAGATCGCCTTCTCGAGAAGATGAATCTGAAGAAAAGCTGAGTGGAGATGGCTGTCACGGGTTGCTTTTGAAGAGTAGCCAATGGAAAATGCGTGATGCAGACTGAATGAGTGATATAGACTTAAAACACACAAAGAGAAACCACAAGCAATACACAAATCTATGTAATGTTAACACGAGACAATGAACAGAAGGGGCAGAGGGCTTCAATCATCATTAGAGCGCCACCCTCAGGATGAATAATGCAAGGACATTAGGACTCTGCCATAAGTGTGTCTGATGTGTTCAGCGATTAGAATATAAAGCTTACAAAATGTTTATTATAAACTAGCGCTAAGACCCAGAATTCCTACTGGCGAATTCAGAACTAGTTGAACTGGTCTTGGCTATTGGACTGCCTGTGCCTACTGGTTCCCGACCTGCATCCGCGCCGCAAATTAATATTAGTCCACTTGTTAAATCATATATTAGTGGTTCATCTACAGGATTTTGGACTCTGCCTCCCCAGACAGAACCATCTTGTGCCTGGATTGTCCCAAAAGTCCTCTGCAGGTGTTGTCTGGATATCCTCACTTTTGATCTCCAACACAGTTCTTATGGAGTTGTAGTGAGTGTCACGGAGTCTGGCAGGAGTTAATTACTCGCCTGCTGAGAGGAAAGAAGTCATGTCAGTGTTCCAGTGTTTGAGAGCCAGGAAAACATTACCTCTCCATTCTAGAGAAAAACAAGACAGCTTTTGTCTCGAAACCTGAATTTGGATTATTTACAGACAAGAACTATTTTTTTTTTAAATATACTGTATATGTTCTCTATTTATATTCTATCAAGAAGTCATACATTTAAACATTTGTTTAAGAAAATAAATATATATTTATGGGAAATAACATATTTATGAGAGTTGATAAAATGGTCAGGAAACTAGTGGGACAATTCTATTTGAGGGGGGAATTCACCAAGAATGAATTGAGCCATAGTTTATTTGCATGTGCTTTCTGTTATTCCCTCAGATTTATCCGCTTCAAATGCACAGGTACCCTAAAGCCACCGGGATGGGGGTGGCGTTGGCGCAGCGGCTTGGCCCGTCATGGCTGCTTGCAGTTATATTTTTATAACACCCAGGACCATCCACATCCATAATTCCCACTAGGGGAGCTAGAGATATATATGCACCTGATTTACTGATGGAAATTTAAAAAAAATTCAAACCTTCCCAAAAAAAATCTGTGTTACTGAACTTGCAGGTTATTCTGAAAGCTTGGTTGTAGAGAATGCAGCAGACTTCTCCAGTGTGCAATACTATACCAGTACATCGTCACACAATCACTGCATGTCCAGGTACCTGAATCATGTCCTTATCACCTGAACACTTTATTCTCTGTGTCTCAGGTTCATGATGCTCAGCTTGGAGTTTGAGCACAGCTGTCAGTATGACTATGTTGAAGTGAGGGATGGAGACAGCTTGAACTCGCGTGTGATTGGTCGTTATTGTGGAAATGAACGACCTCCTCCAATCAAAAGCACTGGCAGTTCCCTGCACATTCTCTTCATCTCAGATGGATACAAGAACTTTGATGGGTTTTTTGCCACCTTCCAGGAGAGCTCAGGTAAGACAGATTAAAGACAATGGGCCTCATTCACCAACCGTTCTTACGAAGAAATGTGTTCTTTAGTCCCACTTACGCACTTTTTACGAAGATTCTGACATTCACTAATGTTTCCTTATGTTGTATTTGTTCTTAGCTAAGAACAAAATCTACACACACTCAAGAGCACTCTTACGCACATTTGAGTGATGACAGTTTGCTCCAAATAATTGGTTACTGCATTTTATTTAATTCTGCAGTCGTTGTTTGGCATTTACCTGTTGCAGTAGAATTTCTATATCAGAATTACTGAAGTTCTTTTTTCATTTGGTGATCGTAGTAGCTTGAGGCGGGGTGCAGGTATCTTTCGGCTCCTTCTCATCTAACTCTATAGTGCTGTGCTTTGCATGCAGATGTTTTCTTAAATTTGAAGTGGTGTTTTTTGCAGTTGACAAGAGTTTTTCACCTATACATAATCTACACTTAACGACAATTTCCTTCTCCTTCGATGATTTCAAAATAATGAGAATACTTCCATCGCAGAAATATAAAGCTACGGCCTGCCATCTCCGTTTCTGACTAGCGCCTGTTCCCGCGCACACATTGAGTGCGTGATTCTACGTGACTATGTTCATTTTAATTCAGTACTTTAATTAAACTGAAAAGTAACTCGCATATTAATATGTAAATTTATAAAGTAATGCGTTACTTTACTCGTTACTTCAGAAAAGTAATCTAATTACGTAATGCACGTTACTTGTAACGCGTTACCCCCAACACTGCAACTAACAATGTGCCACTCTGCAAATATAAGTTGTATAAGTTGCTTGTTTGTGCAGTCGTGGTTGCAGCTGTGCACTGAATGAATTTCAAGAAGGCTCAAATCTCTCAGTCACGGTCCAGCGTGTCACCAAGGCAACAACTATAACACAGGTGTTAATAAATTAACAGACTAAACCCTAACCATAATGGTGCAATACAATAGGGAAGCTAATCGACAGTTACAGAATGTGGAATTTTATAGACCGCTGGATAAATCAATATTCAGTGAGTCTAGAGAAATTAGAGGAACTGGATAGATTTTGCCAGCAACTGGAAGGCAAGCACAGTATGTGAGAAGTCAGGATACACCAAGAGCTACTGTAGGAGATTTTGCATACTACCAAAAATACACAAAGACAAGGCATCATGGCCTTTCCCAGATGTTCCCTCATGTAGGTCTCGGACTGTGGAAGCGAAAGACATGGAGTGGCTGAATGGATACATTTTTATATGAAACCACTTTTCACTAGACACAAGAGCTATTTAAAAGACAAAAATTTTTATTTATTTTTTGCAGGAACCGGTAGAAGTAGTAGTAGAGAATCATGGGTGAGTATAACAGCAGTCTGATAGTTTGATGATGACTTAGCTGGATGATAATGGGGATCTTAATATTGGAGATGCAGATGGATAACGGAGTCCCAGGGGAACCGGAGGATGGACATTGACGACTGAAGATGGCGATCACGGGTAAGTAGTACAGGTATGTAATTCAGGTAGGAAGTCATGCTTGTGAACGTATGCAATGTATGCAACAACGAGACCAGACAAGTGTGGTGTGAATGGTGACTGATCATATAGGGTGATGTAATGAGGGTCAAGTCAAGTCATCTTCATTTATATAGCGCTTTTAACAATGTAGATTGTTTCAAAGCAGCTTTACAGAGGTAAACGTATAATTTAAGGTAACAGAGAATGTTTTGGCTTTATAGCGGTTCTTTAATAAAGTTATTTTACAGCTAAAGTTAGTTTTGATTGATTCGCTTCCGTCGCAATGATCTTTTGTTATTAAATTAGGGGCCGCTAAGACGACACCATTCTCTCTACACAGACTCTAGCCCTTGTATGGTGTTCGGGTCTGTTGGACCCGTTTTCATTTTTTATCAAAAGAAAAATGATACAATTAATTATTTTTTCAAACTGAGACTCATTGGCCTTGGCTCATTTTCTGTGAGGAATATATATCACAACACATTTTTAATGAAAACACACTGTACACCCCCCCTACACATTTATATTACACACAGGATGTTCGGGTCCACTGGACCCGGGGCAAATAAAAGTGTGGAAATTGTAGGTCCTGTGTACCTTTACTCTGTCCTCCTCCTGTCAGGGCCTGCTGTTAGTGTGTGTATGTTCTTGTATATGGTTTATGAGGACACAAATGTGTATAATGACATGGGTATTACAACGTAAACATGGTTTATGACGACATCTGTGTCCTCATACTAAAACATACTAAATGGTGTTTTTTGAAATTCAAAAAATGCCACAATTACATGGTGATTGGTAGGTTTAGTGGTAGGGTTAGTGTAGGGGGATAGATTATACAGTTTGTACATTAGAAAAACCATTATGCCTATGGAGAGTGACCATACACCACATATCCAAGTGAGTGTGTGTGTGTGTGTGTGTGTGTGTGTGTGTGTGTGTGTGTGTGTGTGTGTGTGTGTGTATGTGTGTGTGTGTGGGGAGGGGGGGTGTGTGTTTTGTGTGTGTCTGTGTGTGTGTTGTGGGTGTGTGTGTTATGGGTGTGTGTATGTGTGTGCATGAGTGTGTGTGTGCGTGCGTGTGAGAGAGATTGTGTGTAAGTGTGAAAGAGTGCAAGAGTGAGTTTTGTGCTTCTACTCCTGCCATTCCCACACAAGGTTGCAATTCTTAAATGTGATCTAACAAAGGTAAAGAGAAAATATTGACCATATATGCTGTTTATATTGCTTGTAATTGGGATGAAATAAACATCTGTTGAGTATTTTAACATAACATTTTTGATTGTGTTGAATTAAAAACCCAAAAATGCAGCGGGTCCACCAGACCCACGAACACTGGCTGAGTAACAAGAATATGAACACCACACAAGGGTTAAACGCGAACCTGTGAGAAACACTGATGGCGGTCACATGCGCATTAAGAATTGGTTCTATAGTTATGTGCGTTTGAATATATGTGCGCAGGTTTGTTATTCCCTACAAACCAAGCCTAAACAAATTACTGGTGTTTCCTTATAGTTTTGATTCAGAATTTTATTTTATTTTATCAATTCGGGGTAGATACGCAAATTGAGTTTTCCCGACGACGCTTTATCTGTAGAGTGGGAAAGGGATCCTCCATAGGGAGAGTTGCAGGGTAGTTGCTGGCAGGTGCGGGTGATGGTGGAGTGTGTGCTGGTGGTGAGCAGGGGGGATTCTGGGCATGGTGAATGGAGCTGGTGAGAGTACTCTCCCCTCCCGGAAGGTGCGATCTCGCACAAAAAATGGATTCCAGCCAGAATGGTAGGGTATGTGTCCTGGAGCTGTGTCAGGTGATAGGCAGGTGACTTTGGATACCTCCAGGACGGCACCGGCAACCCAGGGAGGTGCCGACAGCTCAGGAAGCCATGGAGGTACAGGTAGCTCAGTGGACCATGGTGGTGCAGACAGCTCAGGGGACCATGGCAGTTAGGCCTCCGTAGCCTTGACTCCTGGCTCGGCCACGATGGCTGGAGACATGTACCCCCCCACTGGACTCTGGGAAGGGGCTGGAGGCTTCACTGGACTCTTGTCAGGGGCTGGAGCCTTCACTGGACTCTGGTCAGGGGCTGGAGCCTTCACTGGACTCTGGTTAGAGGCTGGAGCCTTCACTGGACTCTGGTCAGAGGCTTGAGAATTCACTGGACTCTGGTCAGGGGCTGGAGCCTTCACTGGACTCTGGTCAGGGGCTGGAGCCTTCACTGGACTCTGGTCAGGGGCTGGAGCCTTCACTGGACTCTGGTCAGGGGCTGGAGCCTTCACTGGACTCTGGTCAGAAGCTGGAGCCTTCACTGGACTCTGGTCAGGGGCTGGAGCCTTCACTGGACTCTGGTCAGGGGCTGGAGCCTTCACTGGACTCTGGTCAGGGGCTGGAGCCTTCACTGGACTCTGGTCAGGGGCTGGAGCCTTCACTGGACTCTGGTCAGAAGCTGGAGCCTTCACTGGACTCTGGTCAGGGGCTGGAGCCTTCACTGGACTCTGGTCAGGAGCTGGAGCCTTCACTGGACTCTGGTCAGGAGCTGGAGCCTTCACTGGACTCTGGTCAGGGGCTGGAGGCTTCACTGGACTCTGGTCAGGGGCTGGAGCCTTCACTGGACTCTGGTCAGGGGCTGGAGCCTTCACTGGACTCTGGTTAGAGGCTGGAGCCTTCACTGGACTCTGGTCAGAGGCTTGAGAATTCACTGGACTCTGGTCAGGGGCTGGAGCCTTCACTGGACTCTGGTCAGGGGCTGGAGCCTTCACTGGACTCTGGTCAGGGGCTGGAGCCTTCACTGGACTCTGGTCAGGGGCTGGAGCCTTCACTGGACTCTGGTCAGAAGCTGGAGCCTTCACTGGACTCTGGTCAGGGGCTGGAGCCTTCACTGGACTCTGGTCAGGGGCTGGAGCCTTCACTGGACTCTGGTCAGAAGCTGGAGCCTTCACTGGACTCTGGTCAGGGGCTGGAGCCTTCACTGGACTCTGGTCAGAGGCTGGAGCCTTCACTGGACTCTGGTCAGAGGCTGGAGCCTTCACTGGACTCTGGTCAGAGGCTGGAGCCTTCACTGGACTCTGGTCAGAGGCTGGAGCCTTCATTGGACTCTGGTCAGGGGCTGGAGCCTTCACTGGACTCTGGTCAGGAGCTGGAGCCTTCACTGGACTCTGGTCAGGGGCTGGAGCCTTCACTGGACTCTGGTCAGGGGCTGGAGCCAGCTGGACTGAAGGGCCGCTGTCCTGCTTCACTTCACAGATGCTGAGTGTAAGGAGAATTATAGGATGTCTGGACACTCATTTATATGACACTTTATTCAACAGGAAGAACACTCGTTCCACGCGTCATACGTCATTATGCTATTTAAACTTCATTGCACATGCGCGGTTTTCGAAAAGGAATAAACCACCCCTTTCAATCCGATTGAAATTTCATTCAGATTGAGCTCAATCGGATCGATTAAGGTGTTTACATGAAGGCTTTTTAATCCGATTGAGCCGTCAATCCGATTACTAATGGATTATTTGGTTGCATGTAAACGTAGCCACAGACTTCCAAAGCTTTGTTCGATCACATGCTTTTTCTGCTCTGCTGTGATTTGTTAGATATGGTGGAGAAAACAAGTCTGACCACCAGATGTCGCTAATGTGCATTGTGTTAAAAGCTTCGAGTAATGAACCGTTTTTTGGCACAATTTGATGAAAGCCTCAAACGCTTCAAAAAGGCTTGGTTTCCCATCACTAAGTACAGGTAGGTAATTCAGGTAGGAAGACAGGCTTGTTACCGTACACAACGACGAGACCAGACAAGCGTGGTGTGGATGGTGACTGCTGATACAGGGTGAGGTAATGAGGGTAATTGCTGGCAGCTGCAGGTGATGGTGGAGTGTGTGCAGGTGGTGAGCAGGGAGGATTCTGGATAGTGTAGTGCTGAAGAGACAGGCATGGTGAATGGAGCTGGTAAGAGTAGGGAGGGAGGTCAAACTTTTTTTCAATGGACATTGAAAGCCTCTACACCAGGGGTGTCCAAACTCAGTCCTGGGGGTCCACTGAGTTTAGCTCCTGCCTGCCCCAACACACCTACCTGGAAGTTTCTAGCATGCCTAGTAAGACCTTGATTATCTGGTTCAGGTGTGTTTAATTGGGGTTGGAGCTAAACTCTGCAGGACAGTGACCCTCCAGGAGCAGGATTGGACATCCCTGCTCTACACAAATGTAGAAACTGAGAGAGACTTGGTGGCGGTGAAGAAATGTTTTGAAAGGTATCCGGACAAAGAAAGACCTAAGGAACTATTTTGAGACTATTAGAGCTGCGTCTCACTAAAAATGACTTTAAAAATTATTGTAATTGATGATACGATCTAAAAACTAAAGGTACCACCATGGGAAAGACATTTGCACCAGCTTATGCAAATATATTTATATATCGCGGAGTGGGCCACTGCGCCGTCATATTGGTATTCTCTAGTATTCCCTCACATTCTATTGAATTAATAGGAAATCATCTGATTTTAATGAGAAAACATAACCTAACGAGTCAGCGTTTTTATATCTGAATTCTCCCTGCACATTCTTACAATGCGTCCTAAACATTTACTTGGTTATTTATTTAAAGGCTGGAATTTACCCTGCTTATTAAAAGTTACATTAATCTTCATCACAGTAGCAAATATCAGATCAGCTGTAGTTATGTAATTATGTTGTTACATAACATAATTGTATTATTTGGACAGTAACTGTAAATGATTCAACAGTGTTTTCATTAATATCATGTATTTTGAAGCAGCTTCACAGCTTATTCAGAGAAATGATGCCGAATGTGTATAGATTTAAAGACACGACGCTTTATATCCAAGCATTTATACTGTCGCACCGAGATGATGAATGGTAAACCTTGGGTCAGTAAGTATTATGTAATAGTGCAATATAGTAATAGGGGATGGTATGTGCTGTAATACATTTATTGTATATTCAAATCAATTTCTGCTAATAATCCCAGATATATGCATAATGATGTACTTCAAAATTATATTTTGTGTTAGTTCAGATACCCGTGTTGGCAGTGTGCCATTGACACACCCTTAACAATTTCTATATATCGCTTATCCTGCCCGAAAAGAACATAAACAATCAATTTACATAAATATATCCTAAAAACTAATCCTGTTCCACTGATGTTGCAAATCAGGTGATTTTAGGTTAATGTTTTGGCTGTAAGTCAATGGTGCCATACTTTCTTTCCTAAAAAAAAAATACAAAATTAAAATTGTGCACACTGAAGATGAGGATGATCACCATCCTTTCCATGATAAAATCCACATTTCCATGATATATTCCTGGGGAAAGAATGAAAAACAGTTAAGCTTAAACTTAAACTTCTTTAGAACCTTTAAAGGGGTAATTCCATGCTTTAACCACTAGATGGAAGTAAGTTTTAAGTCTACATTTTAAACAGGTACAAATCTTAAATTGTTTTTAAGGTTTCTTTGAATTGCATCAGTAGACGTTCAAAACGTCACTGTTTTGAAGCAATTCATTTTATTTTATATTGTTTTATTTATTATTATTATTATTATTTTCTTCTGCTCAACCTTATCTAACCTTCACCAGTGTAAATGCTCTTGCCCCCTCTTGCATTTAGGAAACTGGTGTTCTGAACAACATGCCTATAATACTACTCCGCTGTCTAGATCTGTTAAACAGTTTAGGCTAAACACTTTTGCTGGGGCTGTTAAGAGGGGAAAGGAGAAATGAACAGAGGATTTAGGGCTGCCTTTATCCATAGTGCAGAATGTAAAAAAGGATTGGAGAAACTGCAAGACACTTTGTTGAAGTCTGTGTTTTTACCGGATGATAGAAGCAAGTGTTTTCAGAAGTGGAACCTACCAATCCGAATTTGCTCCCCATGGTCGTTTGAGAGAATCTTGGGAATTAAAAAAATCACTATGAAATACAACAATATAAGTGTCCAAATAATGATATGATTACTTTTGTCCTCTCGTATTAAGTGTCGGGTCCCGTAGAGGTGGAGGAGCATATCCCTAACACACCCCACACATCGGGGAGGGGTAGGGTGACCAGATCTCTCAGAGTCGTATACGGGACGGACAGGCACCTTTACCCCCACCCCACATATGCTCATGACAATAACGTTACCCATTTAAGAAATGTATATAGTCTTACCTAAAAATGCAGAGAACAAGAGGGTGCATCAGCGTCAGTTTCGTACTTTTCGCTGAAAGCAATTTTTGCCAGTGTGCCATTGCCTTTCAAGAGTCTATCGTAAAACGCAGAGTAGTCCAGTCCAAAATGAATCTCCACGGCCAGAGATAAGACTCCAAAGGAGCACAAAGGAAATCATCATCTCGCATGCCACCAGCTTCAGCGAGGATGTCCATCTGCTTTTTAATGTCGGAGGGAATAAATGATTCATCCAGCCTGGCCTGCGAGATCTCTTTCAGGTCATGAATGTGCGAAGCCTCCTCTGTGGCAGATATATTGTCTTGCTGTACTGTCTCCAGTGCGAAGTGAAACGTTCCTGCTTGCCTAAGTGCAAATCCAAGCCAAAGGTTTGTTCAAGGGTTGCTGAATGTGTCTCTTAGAAACTTTGGGCATTTTCTTGAGAAAGAAAGAATGCGCGCAGACCATCGAAAAGGTGCAGAATTCGTTCAAGAGAGAGGAAACGCATGTGACTGTACTGCAGTGATAGTCCAGCGGCACAAAGTCTCAAAAGCCTTTGAGCTCCTCTACACGCACTGTGTAGATATGCAATTATTGTGGATGATGTGTGCATTACAGCCGATGCCCAAAATCTCCCTTCCTAGCTTCAGCTGCAGATTTCTCCAGTCTGGCCTTTACAAGCTCTCTTAACACCGCCAACGGTTTTGTTAGTGTTATCAGCACAGAGAGCAACTACTTTTTGATCGAGGCCATATTTTTCAATGACATGGGAAATATATTTTTATGTTTCCAAATCTGGTCTCACCTGGCAGCGATGAGCATTAAATTATCTTGACTTTTACACCCTCTAGTGGATTAAAGCACGGGGAACAATTTAATGTCTTCGTGTTTGGACACATCCACAGTTAATGTGAGAAAGGAGCACTTGTCCAAATCACGCTGAACTGAACAGATTCGCAAACTTGCTTCACAAAAAAAATAAAAAATAATCACTGACACTTAGATTAGAATACTTACTTTTAGCAGCGCCCACATGCTTTTGTGTGTGCATACAGTATGCTGCATAATGTCGCCGCGGCCTCAGTGAGAAATAGAAAAACGAGTCCAAAAAAGGCTTTTTGAATTGAGTCCAAATCTTAGTGACCTCGGAGTCTACAAGGGGTCTTGGGTCCGTCCATTTGCTGGGAACTGACCAGACACAGGAGAACAAATAGGAGAATCTAATATCTATATTAATAGTAGATAAAAATATACTACAGTTGATCAAAAAACACTAAAGAAAATCATAAAAAAAGTCAATATTGCAAATTAAATTGTTGTGTTGTACAGAAACACATGGCCCAGTTTGTCAGGAATTTGGGTTGAATGAAGAGTGAGGACTCAAGAATGCGGAGTAATGGGCTTTATTAAATAGCAAGATAAACTAAATGAACATAAGCCACCCTATAGGGAAAGAAAACGTGGGAGCTGAACTAGATAATACTGGGGAGGATTAAATAGGGAGCATGTAAACAGAAAATAGGGAAGGATGGGGCAAATAAAGCAATAGCAGCAAGAAGGGTAAGATAATAAACAGTGGAGCACATGGTGTTTGTTTCTTAGTGCCACACAAAACAACACGAACACGCAGACAATGAGAGCTCTCACCGACTGCAAGTCCACACTAAACATGACAGCATGTAAGCAAAAACCCGACCTGTGTGCTACACAGCCGGTTAGAAACAGGAAAGCATGGTGCATGTTGGGACCCTCATGTTTTGGACGACTATATTTCTACTGTGCTTCTGAATAGCAGTTTTCTTGCTAATGATCAATGCAATTTTGTCTTTCAAGAAAACTTATTTTGGTATCCTGTACACATTAATGTATATACTGTTGAGGATGTTTTTGTGTGTCTACAGTATACAATGTATTAATGATGGAACAGAATGACTGACATGTAACTGTATCTATTTGTGTAGAATGCTCTTCCTCTCCATGTATGCATGATGGCACCTGCATCTTACACTCCTCTCACTCCTTCCACTGCGCCTGTCTGGCTGGATATACCGGAAAGAGATGTGAACATGGTGAGAACACTCTGTTCAAAAGAGAAATGTGACATTTAAGAGGATGCTTATCCATATGTAACAGGGTTTAGGTATAGACTCGGATTGCAGCTGATTTGTTGTTGTTTTGTTTAAAATGCATTAACTCTCTATGGTCTCTACCCTTACAGGACAAATTCATGCCATGTATTTTATAAGGTGGCACTTTTTATACCATAACATGTAACGTTTGTATGTGCATGATCTCTCAGTGCTTGAATGCGGAAGGCCTTTGATTCCGGCCCACGGGACTGCAGTGCATCTGGATGTAAGGGTTGGAGGACATGTTCTGTTCCAGTGTGACCCTGGATACACATTAAATGGTTCCCCGATGACCGCCTGTCTGCTGGATGGGTCATGGAGTACACCAACTCCACAGTGTGGTGAGCAACTGAAAACTCATTATAAGGTATAGATCGGGCTGCAAGGCAATAATAATAATGATGATAATTCAATTCCAATTTGTTTTAATCAATTTCTCTTAAAAAGTGTCATCATATGCAGCCTTTAATCGATATGTTTAAAAAAATGTAAGCATGACTGTATCTTTTCACTAGTGCCTTACCACAACTGCGGCATTCCTCCAAAGCCAGAGCATGGTGATCACTTCCTTGTTTATGGACCAAATGATGTACTTATTGCTATACAGTATTTTTGCTATAATCAATACAAACTGAATGGAGCCCCTCAGAGAACATGCCTGGGCAACAACACTTGGAGTGGGACGGCACCAACCTGTGTCAAAGGTACCTGGACTCAGATTTTAGCTAGAAATGTATTTATTGTATGTTAATTAATATTGTCAATTAAGTTGTTATTGTTGTTGTTTCTTCAGAAGCTCTTGGTCCTGAGATGTTTAAAGACAAAAATAAGTTCTTTAAAGTGTTCTTCTGGCGGCACTGAACTACTAAATCATGCTTTAATTTATCTTTATGACTGAAATTAAAACCATTTCTTTGGGCATTTTTTGGCAAATCCGTGGGTGACCAGATGGCCATTAGTCACTGCTTATTACCAGATTATTACCAGTACTTATGCTCTCAAGCATACAAGATCTTCAATAGCTAAGTTTCCATCCACCTACTGAAAAAAAAAACACTGGATGGAAACGCAAACATTCTAAAAATGCACATTAAAATATTTTGCACTCAACTGAGGCAGATAAAAAATGTTATCCGATAAGAAAAGGTGCATAAATTACAATGGTAACACATTTACATAATAAATTCCTCAAATGGGCATTAAAAAAGTCACGTGAGTTTGCGCGATGGGATGATATAACTGGACTAACCAGCGGACCGATCTCATTGCACCGCATCTGAAATGCTGTTTTGGTCGTTCTGAAATGTCTGAGCAAAGTCTGTCGTCAAAGTGGTTCGGTATAATGATCTCCCAGAACTGACTCACACGACTGCGTTCCCAAACAGCAGGCATCTGAAAGCAAGATAACATGACGTGTTTATTCCATTTCATCTGCGTGCTCAGAGACTCAAGTCATTTATAATATTTGAAAAAAAGACTTACAGTCGCTTCTCCCACTGCAGCAAACTAACATTTTCTTAGTGATATTTGGTGCCAGTTTATCAGAAAGTGGCGATTTTCTTCCTTTCATCTCGCTGGATGGAAATAAATATGCAAATTTCCACATGGAAACATATGCAGCTAGTGCAGTGCTTTAATTAAACCTTTGAATTTCTTCTACTTACAGAGCTAGACATCATTTCTGGAGCAGATCATGAACAGAACAAAGGCAAACACAAACATACTGGACAAGATGAAGCGGGCCATACCAAGAACAAAACTTCAGAAGAAGAAGAAAATGAGTCAAAACCAGACAAAGATAGACCAAAAAAACCTACCGCTGGAAAGGATGATGGAGGACTAGATTTAGAGCTTGGAAAAGATATAGGCAAAGATATTGGGAGTAATTTTGTACAAGAAAAGCCTAAAGTTGAAAATAAGGATACTGACATCAGCATTAACACAATTGGAAAGAAAGAAACTGGAGGGGATATGGATAATCTTAAACTCCTTGACAAAGATGGAAATCTAGATATTAGAGAAAAAGATGGAAGTCCAACAAAAGATTTGGGCATGGATATCTTAGATATTGTGTTGATAGACAATAATCAGACAGCAAAGGACAAAACCAAATATGGCGGCATGGACAAAGGACAAAAAATAACCGATGGACCCCAATACACGATATTAACCGAAGATGAGAATGAAAACATTCTTTATGAAATAGATATCATACACAGGGGGAATAACACTGAATTTTTAAAAAGGAATGACATAGAAGAGAATTTGGGGACACTGCCTCAAAAAGAAACTGAAGAACTCCCCACAGCTTCTACTGGCAATAACAGCACAGCAATCCTTCCAACAGCGAGCACAACAACCGAAAGAGTGACATCGAGGCTTAAACCTGTGGACAAGGTCAGAGTGGATACAGTAAATGAACAGACAGCAGAGCAAGTTTTGCAACAAGAAACAAATAGAGAATCTCAATCAAACCTAAAGAATGAAGGTGAATATCCACATGCATCTTAAACATTTCTACAATGATACACATTCATTAGACTGTTTCTTTGGGTTAGAATGAAAACAAACACTATTTTTACAGAGAAATGTATGCAACTAATAATCTTTTATAGTGAAGTAGGTGCTGGTTGAACATGTTTGAGAATCTAGCTGCATTCTCCTCAAGTGTTGTTCAGAACTCTTCCTTTAGAGTCTTCAGCTTGTCAAAGGATAGTCTATAATGGCGCTGTCCAAAATTTGACAATTGATGTGGACTTGGATGCCCTGTTTTATGATTCAGAACTCTTTTGGCTACTGTTCACCTTTGTAAGAAGCTGTACTGATGCAGACTTCACAACTACCCGACATTATATTGTGTATTATGTCACCAAAGTATAATCTTCAGAGGACGACCATAGGCCCTGTGGGTGGCATTGAGGACAGGGCTAATGTGACATCTGATACAGAGATTTAAATTAAGCTTAATTAAATTAATTAAGGTGCAAAAGATGATATGGGAAATGCTAACTCTAGCCTGCTAGCATTGATCCCACCCTCCCTTCAAATCGCCGTCCAAAGCCACGCCTCTTCCAAAACACATGAATGCGCACTAGGGTTGTGCCGATGGACGATATCATCGTCCATCGTGATGGCTGACCGACATCACGATGGAGAGCCACCATCGTGATGCCACGCCCCCCACCCTGTCAGACCAGCCCAGTCTCACGGCAGTTCGTTTTCGTGTGTACACCAGTGGTTGGGAACCTATTGGCTCGCAAGGTCTCTCACCCTTTACCAACAAACGATAAAAAAAATGAAGACGTGTGTGTTCAGTGCTGTTCGCGAGTGTCACGAGTCACCACAGCAATCAACCAAACGCTTACGTTTCTGTGTTAACCTAACAGTTACAGCTCCTGCACTGGGATTCAAGCAGAACAGCTTGTTTAAGGTGATGGCGAAATTCATTTTAAACAGCAATGAAAATGTAAAAGTAGGCTTTATAAACTTTAATATAGGCTATCCTTTTATTGAAACGGGTGCTTTGCTGTGCAAAGAGAAACATTTCACCCGTTGGCCGCTGGTACTTTCACTTTTGCCGCAGAGACCCTTTATGTCCTATAAATGTATCGTATTGTTGATAATCCGCACAGATTTCAGTTGACGATTATGTAAAGTTCATAACAAAACATGAATGAGAAAGAAAAGAGCAGGATGTGCTATTGAAAAGAAATATTAAAAGCACGATAAGTCGCGAAAGAGAACTGAATTCTGACAGGATGGTGCGCGCGCGCTCCGAGCGCAACATGGTCAAGTGGTCTTTGTCTTCGGTTGCGCGCCTGAACGGCCAAATAAACAGAAATATTTCAAAATGCCAAGCCGAGTATTCCCGTGGCGTAAACACAGTAGATGTAGGCTAAGTAGCTACAATGTGCACTCTCCCTGTCTCTTCGTGATCGTCAGCACCCCCCCCCCCCCCGACGATATCATCGTCCATCGCTATGTTTTACTGTAAACATCGTCAACTGCCAATTTAGGGGACATCGCCCAACCCTAATGCACACAGACCAGAAGCGAGACGACCAGAGACAACGTTATTGGATCACATCACGTGTCATGAGAAATGAAACTGTGCGATGCTTTTGAGAATCGCAGCACTGATAATTTAGCATAGGAATTTAATTTCTTTCCTCCATCTCTCATTTTTTCAAAAGTCTTTTTACACAGGTTTTTTTTTTTTTTTTTTTTGCCCCAAGCAGTTGTAATTACATGGATGAAAATGTTGGGCGTTATTCAAGGGGATTTTGTTGAAAACTATTGACTGGACAAATATTAGCCACTGAAGGTCATGTTTATGGGACTAATAACGTGCATTGGCCACACATAAGTAATACACCTGCTTTGAGCACTGTTATTGTTCTCAGATAGGGTGCAATAACCCAAACCCAGATAACAATAACCACCGAAACCATTGCAATGTTTACATTGAAGTTTTCTTTCTTACTTTTTTTTCTTTCACACTCTCACACTTCCTCTTCTCTGTCTCAGAGGGTGAAGGAAGATTGTGTCCTCGACTGGCACCATTGTATCAGGGTTACTATGAGTCGGTGCCTGGCCTCATTCCTGAAACAGTGGAGTTCTTCTGTAACCAGTCGTACGGTCTGAGTGGCAGCTATCGCAGGACGTGTCAGTCTAACGGCACCTGGTCTGGCACCCAGCCCGTCTGCATCAGAGGTCAGTGCAGTCTTAGAATTTCTCTCTTTCAAATATATAAAAGGGGGGATTAGAATAATTGAGAATAGCTTAATTTTAAAACACATGATGTAAGACCCATTATGTTGTATTGAATGTTTGTTGTGATTCCATTGTTTGACACTGTGGGTCTACTTTGTATATACTGTAAATGAATAAGTATGCTAAACTTATTCTAAATGAAGTCACAATAGCCCTGTTGAAACCCCGCCAGCAGATGGACATTCTCAAAACGTTCCTAGTCCTGAAACTGACACACAAGCTGGTGTTGGGATGTGCCCATCGAAACACTCTCGGCCTAAGGACACGCCACTGGGCTTTCTGTATGCACCAATAAAAACTGGTGGCTTGGGAATTCCCAATTTGGGGACCTCAATTCCATTGCTACAGAAAACTTGATTTGGCAAACTCCTCTCAGGTAATAATTCCATTGAAAGAGCCCTGACTGAACAACCATCTTTTAAGACAATTCTGCGCAAGATTAATCTGCAAAGCAGAATTGGTAAATAAACTGCAGAGGAAGCAAAGACAGAGTGGACGAAACAGCTCCAAGTCTCTGTGGACGGGAAAGACTGTGAATGAAGATGTGGATAGAACAAGTTATCACTGGCTCAAAAAACTTAGCAATGTCTTCTACTGTCTTCATTTACGGAGCATTTAACTTTGTGAATTTAATTTCCTAAATATAAAAGCAAGGGCTGCCAGAGGGAGGAATAAGACTTTGGAAGATACAAGATGTAGAGGGGCCTGTCACACAAAGTAGACATTAAATCACATTCTCCAGGTGTGTGAAGTAACTCACGATGACCTACATGAGGAACTTGAATGCTAACGTAAAGTACCTTGCCATTCTAGATGACCTGCAATAGCAGCGACGACCTCGCCACAGCTCACTATTAGCGCCTCTTTAGGCGCCTCAAGCTCAAGTGGAACTCCATTTCCACCACTAATGATGATGACTTGATAACTTGATGTCAATTGCCAGAGAGTAAGAGAAGTCATGTGTATAATTGAGAGAAGCACAACAAGTTTTGACCGTGTCAGGACATGTGCTTGTGGGATTACTATGTGTCTGTGTATCAGAACTGTGAGTTTAAAATGACATCTTCAAGCTTTGTCATAAATAAATTTGATAAACTCAGTACTGGACTGGAGGTGTGTCTTGTTCGATCTCACACATCAGAAACAGCCCTGCAACATCTCTAATGCCTGCTATAGACTGTGCAATTTCGGCAATCCTATAAGATCATTACAAATATCACTGCAAGACATGGATCTAATAAACTTGGGTACGACGTATGTAGACTGTACGATGATGACACCTATTGAAATGTAGGTTACGACGCAAGTTATTATAGAAGAATGAATGAAGGTGAATCACAATTGTGGTTTCTATGTGCACTGAAAAAAAGAGGAGGAAGTGAAAAATCAGAATATGGACTCGCACATGGCTAGGGAAAAGAGGCAAACTTAGCATGCCAATTTTGCAAATGGAGCTTGAGGTAAGTAGTACCATATCGCGTTGATTAATACGCCATTTCACGTTGCATTTTTATTGGCTGGTCAGTAAACGTAACTCGTAACAGCAAACACCCTGTGAGATGATCATGCTGAATTTCTGACACTGTCAGAAAATTATTGCAGGCTATCTTTGGTTGCAAGACCGTGACAATGGCCGTCTTTGAACCTCACTCACTGTATGACGAAGCACACCGTTTAGGAGCCACAGATACAGAAATCACAACGATTGCTCATCTTTCATCTGGGACAGCCCAAAATCCCACGTGTACTGGGCGTCATGGTCCGTTGTCACTTCACATGGTGCTGCTCTGTACCAATCACTTTAGTGTCTGGTTAAGTTTGACTTTTACATGAAACTTGCAATCTACACCCAAGTGTGATAACAGACTAAAATACTAAGTTTCACATTAAAACAACTGCTAAAGTGGTGTAGATAAGGGGGTGGTTAGGAGGTTATTATATACAGAGACATGTGGGCAAATGTGGCCCAGATTCCAAGGTTACTACACTTTTCAAAAGTAATCCTGATATTTTTTTAAGACCACAGACCAATCATTACCTCAGTAAAACTTCTCAGCTGAAAGATGATGCTTTTTTGCAGAATAGTGCACAGTGTTACTATACTGAGGCATGAGGACATACAGGGTCACTAGCACCTTAGTTTTCCCAGGCAGTTTCCAGTCCAGAAACTGACCAGGCTCAACCATGCTTAGCTTCGATGGGAAACAAGGCGAGGGTTACAGCGCGATCGCTGCTGGCAAATGTTTCCGCATTAACAACACACATTTTTGAGAAACCCTAAGATATTTAGAGTATTAAAACTCAAAGTGTTTTCATAAATACTGTGCTGACATCAGTATTTATGAAAACTAAGCTGTGTTTTGTTTGCGTTCTTGTTCGCAGCCTGTCGAGAGCCCAAAGTATCTGTGCTGGTCAAACAGAGAGTTCTTCCTCCCCACATCCCTTCCAGGTATTTCACTCCTGACGGCAAAACCTGTTACATCAACACATATGCAAATTTAGTTTAACTGGTTTTCCATTTAATATTGTGATATAATTCTCCCATTCCTTCCAAAGCGACATTTTCAAGTAACACAGTTTATGTAATATGTGACCTATAAACTGTATTTCATTTATGCTGTATGTTTTTCTTCAGGAAAACACCTGTGCATAAGTTTTATTCTTCTTCTGGGGCAACCAATTTCTTAAGCGAAGTGTGGCCCACCCAGACCCCTTTCAGCCTCCCCCCGCTCCCACAGGGGTTTCACCATCTCTACACACACATCGAGTACGAGTGTATGTCACCGTACTACCAGCACTCTGGAAGTGCACGCAGAACCTGTCTGAAGATGGGAAAGTGGAGTGGACGTCATGTCTCTTGTTCACCAGGTGAGGGCGCACAAGACCCAAAACAAACAGCACTGCAAGAGGTGTAGCGGGCTTTGTTAAAAGGATAACTCATTCAAAAACTCTTTCTTCATTTAATCACCCTCACGTCCTTCCAATCCTGTATGACATAGATCAGCCTAAAAGCACCACAAAAGTAGTCCAGATATAACTTGTGCATTATATTCCAAATTCTGCACATATTCAAAGTCTTGATGCTCAAGGTCTCATACAACAGGTTTACATGCATCAAAGGTCAAAAAACACTTTCATGCTCTCATAATATACATTGCACATCACCACATTTTTCAATGATTCTCAAACGACTCATCGGATGAATCAGTCCCTCTAAATCCCTTCTTTCCACGAGCTACTCTGCTCTGATTGGCCAGACAGCTCAGTCTGCTGTGATTGGTCTACTCTGCTCTGATTGGCCAGACGCTCAGTCTGTTATGATTGGTCTACTCTACTCTGATTGGCCAGACAGCTCAGTCTGTTATGATTGGTCTACTCTGCTCTGATTGGCCAGACAGCTCAGTCTGTTATGATTGGTCTACTCTGCTCTGATTGGCCAGACGCTCAGTCTGTTATGATTGGTCTACTCTACTCTGATTGGCCAGACAGCTCAGTCTGTTATGATTGGTCTACTCTGCTCTGATTGGCCAGACAGCTCAGTCTGTTATGATTGGTCTACTCTGCTCTGATTGGCCAGACAGCTCAGTCTGTTTGTTTTTCAGGTTTCCTAAAGCTCAGCGATTATACATAGTGTAAAGACAGTAACGATGGCGTCGATAACGATTACCGTATCAATCTGAGCGCGAGTCCAATGATGAAACATTGGAAGAAATAGTTATTCAACCCGAACGTCCATCGCCAGGACGACTCGAGCAGGACGTTTCTCAGTGATACACTATGTTTGAGGTGCATTATGAGATGTTGCAACTTTAATTCCTCATATTTCTAATTTATTGCGGTGCACATGCGGAAACTGTATCAATAACGGTGCATACATTAGCCGAGCTCAAGCGTGAATGACTGATGTAACATAAACGTTTGTGTAAAACAAATCTTGCCCCATCCTTTATCTTTACTCAAAGTGAGAACAACAGACAATCTGCATTAATAGACACAATTTTAGGTAATAATGGCCCACAACTGATTAGCAGAAGTATCTCAGTAAGACAGTTAAAAAGTGTGAGCCAGTAAGCAGGAGACCTACACAATATGAAACACAAAACTACATATTTTGAACACCCGGTAGAAAATATATACATCAATAATTAGTCATACTTACAGGTTGTGATTATGAGAAGCAAGCTGGTCCAAATAAACTGAGAATTGACTCATCTTTCAAGAGCAAGCGTTTTGCAAATCCCACTATAAAACTCAGAGATTTGAGAAGCAGTCGCAGGAAAATGACGTTTGAGGGCAGGTCAAGTTGTTCGCGGGCGGATTACGTACAACATACAACATAGGCGAGCATTATGCAAATATATTTTTTAGTGACTCAGAACTGAATCGAAATACAAACTACTTGTTAAGGTGTTTTAGAGTTGATTTATTCTTTTGGGAGACACTTTACTTTTTCAGCCATATTACACACTGCAGGGAATATTCGGGGGGGGGGGAAATCATAATAGTGGCACTTAAAATAGGTGTTGTATGATTTATAAGCTGTTTTCCACGTGGGGACCAAAATTTTGTTTGAAATTTTGACATTTTCCCCGCAACATTGAACATTACTAGTATTACTATCCTTGTGGGAACATCTGGTCCACAATGTAGGGAATTCATGGACCAAACACACACACACACACACACACACACACACTCTCTCTCTCTCACTTTCTCTCTCTCTCTCTCTCACACACACACACAAAATACACACACACCTATCAGAGTGTCAACACAGGAAAATGCATGAGGTAGTGAAGTAATAAAAGACTAAATTGAGCTCTCCGCGTTATCCATAACAATCCAAATCCTCAAAGTGCTCTTTTATTGCTATATTCCATAATCTCTCAAGTATTCCTTGCTTTTGTTTCTTCTCTTTGTTTCTTTTCTCTCTTTCTATGCCAGTGTGTGGGAAGCTGACGAACTTTGACCCTCAGAACCCTGCAGAAACTAAATGGCCCTGGCTGGCTGCCATCTATCGTTTGCCTGTTGCAAGCAAACTAGGGAAGTTAAGTGTGACGAGGACAATGGGGAAAAACACTGAACCGATGGAAGAAGAGAGTGACATGGATGGTTGGCAGCTTGTTTGCAGCGGAGCCCTGGTGAACCAGCGCAGTGTGGTCGTAGCGGCCCACTGTGTCACAGAACTGGGGAAATTATATCCACTCGACACGGCCAAAATCAGAGTAGTGCTTGGCAAACAGTATCGCAGCGATCTGAGAGTGACCAAGGGACTGCAGCGATTACGGGTCAGTTTGTAGGAACACCAATAGCTAGAAGTTTAGACACACCTACTCATTCTTTATTATTACTACGTTCCACATTTTATACAAAAAAAATTAAATAAAAACTTCAAACAATATCCAAAACACTGCTGGGGGCCTCCAGGAGACCCGGCTTAGAATACAGCTCTCTGGACACTCTGTGTAATAATCATAAGCTTCCAAATCTTTTTTTGTCTCACATCTCATCTCTGATTGGCCAGGTTTCCTCCATCACTCTTCATCCAAACTATGATCCCCTGGTGCTGGACTCAGACGTGGCCGTGCTGAAGCTCTTGGACAAGGCTCGTATTGGAGAACATGTGAAACCGATCTGCCTTCCGAGCGCTCAGGATACAGTAGAAGACTCCAGACAGGGGATGGTGACGGGCTGGTCCCTCTTACCTGACCAAGAGGCTGGAAATGTTGAGAAAGCACGCGTGGGCCGTGTGATTCTGGGGGACATTGTTCACTGTGAGCAGCAATATGCCAATTATGGTCTTCCTATTAGTGTGTCTGAAAACATGCTGTGTGGGCGACAGGGCGCGGGCGCGGATCAGTCCAACATTTGCCCTGCCGACACTGGAGGCGTTCTCATCTTCCCAGCGGACTCTTCGGTCTCCAGTCTCACTCCTCCACATGGACAGGGTTCACAAGAGTGGAAACTTTTAGGGTTGGTCAGTTTCGGACATGATTCTTCAAACTGCAACCCAGAGCTTTACACCGTGTACACTAATGTTGCTAATTTTGTCAACTTTATAGAGGGAAATATGACATAGGCTGACATGCAATATTACATCTTGTCTCTGTCTCATTTATATTATGTCATGCATTTCCTTCTATCCCTTATAATACTGCATTATGGGGTAATGTATACACTGGACCATGCAGTGCACAGATGTATAGGACATGGACTTATACTTTAAACATTAAGTCCGAACACAACATGAACATCTACCAGCACTTCCTACAGACAGTATGTGCTGGTCCTCGGCTTCTCAGGTGATGTAAAATAAGTCACATCTAGTGATAGTTGGTTTGCCTATAAATCTTTAAATTGTACATAAATTGTAATGTTGTATTTAGCATTGTAAGCATTATTGAAAGGTGTACATATTTACATATAATAACATATATTGTCATTGGCCAGACCATAACTCATAGTAATATGGACTGCAGTGACATTTCCTCTGAGGAGGCAAGTGAAAAATAAAAGGGAAAATAATTAACAGAACAAAATGAAAACTAATAAAATATTACAACATGACACATTTGTCTAAAATGACAGCCCATCAGATACACCGGTGAATACAATTTTAGAGCTTATTGTCTTCTCAGAAGTCGTTAAAGTGTGATTTGAATATGAGGGAAAATGGCAAGATATAAAAGAGAAGTCACTGGAGAGGAAGCAACGCCTCTATTGAGCTGTGATCGGCCTCTGGGCCAAATCAGAATAAACTGGAAACACAAAATGTGTGAAGCCGTTTTAGCAACCATTCATCTCAGTTCAATGAATTGATGTACTTCATTGCCTGTGATTAATTCTGATGTTTATAGAGGATTTATTGTCTAATGGTTCAAAAAGAAGCATTAGTTCACACTCTCATCTAATACTTTACTGAGGTCCATGATGGAGGCTTGAGACTCGAGTCGATTACTAAATTCCTACATGGACTATCTAATCAAATTGGAACTTTTTGTGCCAATTTTTCTTTTCAAAGCTAAAGAAATATTTAGAAGGTGCAGCCATCTGTTCAGTACATACATGTAATGTGTATTTGAAGTGAATAAAAACTGAGGTAGTATTAAGGGGATGGAGGCGTGCTGAGATAAGCAGCTGTTGAAAACCCCTTGTGATGTGATGAGATGCGATGCTACTCCTGAACATTTAAATCTTCAGTTAATAGAAAATAGATATACAAATATTGTTTCTGTATTACTATAGTTATTACTTTTAAATAAATGTAAAAACTTTATAATACTAAGCAATATAGAATTGGTTGCTTGTTGGTAGTGTAAGGTAAGCGTTGCTTCATTTACCCAGAAAATGTGTAACATCAGCATGTTCTTTATAGACAGGTTACAGTCGAATTAAAGACAGATCTCTGCATATGCATTAGAGCAGATCCATGCAAATGTCAACCTTGGCATGAAAAAATAAAGTTTTTACCAAACAAAACCCTTTATAAACCCTTGTTTCTTCCTCTCTATGACATTTTTGGTGTTAACCACTTACATTTTTTTTAAAGGAACACTCCGACTTTTTGGGACTTTAGCTTATTCACAGTATCCCCCAGAGTTAGATAAGTCCAAACATACCTTTTTCATTTCTGTGCGTTCTGTAAGTGTTATTTGACGCACCCACCGCTAGCCTAGCTTAGCACAAAGACTGGATGTAAATGGATAAGGTAGCATACTAATCCCAATAAGTGACAAAATAATGCAAACATTTTCCTATTTACATGTTGTGATCTGTATAGTCACAGCGTGTACAAATAACAAGGCTATATGAGACAGAGACCATTTTTAATCGTATAAATACTGGGAACTATATTCTCACTAGGCGTAGGAGCACAGCTACTTGGGCGGAGTGATTAGCGCAGCACACGAGACGCCCTGTTGATGGTTCCGTAAACAAAACAAACATGACTAACTAGCTAGTAGCGAACGTGACTCGTGATCATGGCTGACTTTGAGGAATTGTCAGAGGAATTTTACTGGGTATCAAACCAAGATCCAGAACCATATAGTTTTGAGCCAGAATACACAGACGAGGAGTTACAAACTTTGGAAGCTGTAAGACAAGATACAGCGAACACCCATGATTGTAAACTATAAATTTACTATCTAGTAATTGCTGACTCTATTACTCCAACTCTGAGCGAACTCTCTGCTCCTCACCACAGGGCGTCTCGTGTGCTGCGCTAATCACTCCGCCCAAGTAGCTGTGCTCCTACGCCTAGTGAGAATATAGTTCCCAGTATTTATACGATTAAAAATAATCTCTGTCTCATATAGCCTTGTTTTTTGTACACGCTGTGACTATACAGATCACAACATGTAAATAGGAAAATGTTTGCATTATTTTGTCACTTATTGGGATTAGTATGCTACCTTATCCAATTACATCCAGTCTTTGTGCTAAGCTAGGCTAGCGGTGGGTGCGTCAAATAACACTTACAGAACGCACAGAAATGAAAAAGGTATGTTTGGACTTATCTAACTCTGGGGGATACTGTGAATAAGCTAAAGTCCCAAAAAGTCGGAGTGTTCCTTTAAACCTACCTTTCACTTTTTCAGTGACTCCTTCCCAATTTTTCTGTATGTTCATTTCATATTTCAAATACACTCCTAAGTACTTAACTAATCATTTACAAAACATGAATATTCGTTTTATAAATGTTTAATAAATTATGTTTTTTTGTATGTATGCAGCAATTAGAGGGTGCAGAAAGTGTTGTAAATGCCTTGAATACACATGTAGTGTGTAGTGTAGTGTAGTGTAGTGTGTAGTGTAGTGTAGTGTAGTGTGTATTGTAGTGTAGTGTAGTGTAGTGTAGTGTAGTGTGTAGTGTAGTGTAGTGTAGTGTAGTGTGTAGTGTAGTGTGTACTGCAGTGTAAGTGCTGACTGGTGAGGGTATAGACAGCTGTCTTCTGTAGTGTGTAGTGTGTAGTGTAGTGTAGTGTAGTGTGTAGTGTACTGTAGTGTAGTGTAGTGTAGTGTAGTGTAGTGTAGTGTGTAGTGTAGTGTGTACTGTAGTGTAGTGTGTACTGTAGTGTGTAGTGTAGTGTGTACTGCAGTGTAAGTGCTGACTGGTGAGGGTATAGACAGCTGTCTTCTGTAGTGTGTAGTGTAGTGTGTAGTGTAGTGTAGTTTAGTGTAGTGTAGTGTGTACTGTAGTGTAAGTGCTTACTGGTGAGGGTATAGACAGCTGTCTTCTGTAGTGTGTAGTGTGTTGTGTAGTGTACTGTAGTGTAGTGTGTACTGTAGTGTAAGTGCTGACTGGTGAGGGTATGGACAGCTGTCTTTTGTAGTGTGTAGTGTACTGTAGTGTAGTGTAGTGTAGTGTGTACTGCAGTGTAAGTGCTGACTGGTGAGGGTATAGACAGCTGTCTTCTGTAGTGTGTAGTGTAGTGTGTACTGCAGTGTAAGTGCTGACTGGTGAGGGTATAGACAGCTGTCTTCTGTAGTGTAGTGAGTAGTGTAGTGTGTAGTGTAGTGTAGTGTGTAGTGTAGTGTGTACTGCAGTGTAAGTGATGACTGGTGAGGGTATAGACAGCTGTCCTCTGTAGTGTGTAGTGTAGTGTGTAGGGTAGGGTGTAGTGTGTACTGCAGTGTAAGTGCTGACTGGTGAGGGTATAGACAGCTGTCTTCTGTGGTGTGTAGTGTAGTGTGTAGTGTAGTGTAGTGTAGTGTCTACTGCAGTGTAAGTGCTGACAGGTGAGGGTATAGACAGCTGTCTTCTGTAGTGTGTAGTGTAGTGTAGTGTGTACTGTAGTGTAAGTGCTTACTGGTGAGGGTATAGACAGCTGTCTTCTGTAGTGTGTAGTGTGTAGTGTACTGTAGTGTAGTGTGTACTGTAGTGTAAGTGCTGACTGGTGAGGGTATAGACAGCTGTCTTTTGTAGTGTGTAGTGTACTGTAGTGTAGTGTGTAGTGTAGTGTGTACTGCAGTGTAAGTGCTGACTGGTGAGGGTATAGACAGCTGTCTTCTGTAGTGTGTAGTGTAGTGTAGTGTGTACTGCAGTGTAAGTGCTGACTGGTGAGGGTATAGACAGCTGTCTTCTGTAGTGTAGTGAGTAGTGTAGTGTGTAGTGTAGTGTAGTGTGTAGTGTAGTGTGTACTGCAGTGTAAGTGATGACTGGTGAGGGTATAGACAGCTGTCTTCTGTAGTGTGTAGTGTAGTGTAGTGTGTAGGGTAGGGTGTAGTGTAGTGTGTACTGCAGTGTAAGTGCTGACTGGTGAGGGTATAGACAGCTGTCTTCTGTGGTGTGTAGTGTAGTGTGTAGTGTAGTGTGTAGTGTAGTGTAGTGTAGTGTCTACTGCAGTGTAAGTGCTGACAGGTGAGGGTATAGACAGCTGTCTTCTGTAGTGTGTAGTGTAGTGTGTAGTGTAGTGTAGTGTAGTGTAGTGTGTACTGCAGTGTAAGTGCTGACTGGTGAGGGTATAGACAGCTGTCTTCTGTAGTGTGCAGTGTAGTGTGTAGTGTAGTGTGTAGTGTAGTGTAGTGTAGTGTGTACTGCAGTGTAAGTGCTGACTGGTGAGGGTATAGACAGCTGTCTTCTGTAGTGTGTAGTGTAGTGTGTAGTGTAGTGTGTAGTGTAGTGTAGTGTGTACTGCAGTGTAAGTGCTGACTGGTGAGGGTATAGACAGCTGTCTTCTGTAGTGTGTAGTGTAGTGTGTAGTGTAGTGTGTAGTGTAGTGTAGTGTAGTATGTACTGCAGTGTAAGTGCTGACTGGTGAGGGTATAGACAGCTGTCTTCTGTTGTGTGTAGTGTAGTGTGTAGTGTAGTGTGTAGTGTAGTGTGTACTGCAGTGTAAGTGCTGACTGGTGAGGGTATAGACAGCTGTCTTCTGTAGTGTGTAGTGTGTAGTGTAGTGTAGTGTAGTATGTACTGCAGTGTAAGTGCTGACTGGTGAGGGTATAGACAGCTGTCTTCTGTAGTGTGTAGTGTAGTGTGTAGTGTGTAGTGTAGTGTAGTGTGTACTGCAGTGTAAGTGCTGACTGGTGAGGGTATAGACAGCTGTCTTCTGTAGTGTGTAGTGTGTAGTGTAGTGTAGTGTAGTGTGTAGGGTAGGGTGTAGTGTAGTGTGTACTGCAGTGTAAGTGCTGACTGGTGAGGGTATAGACAGCTGTCTTCTGTGGTGTGTAGTGTAGTGTGTAGTGTAGTGTGTAGTGTAGTGTAGTGTAGTGTGTACTGCAGTGTAAGTGCTGACTGGTGAGGGTATAGACAGCTGTCTTCTGTAGTGTGTAGTGTAGTGTGTAGTGTAGTGTAGTGTAGTATGTACTGCAGTGTAAGTGCTGACTGGTGAGGGTATAGACAGCTGTCTTCTGTAGTGTGTAGTGTAGTGTGTAGTGTAGTGTAGTGTGTACTGCAGTGTAAGTGCTGACTGGTGAGGGTATAGACAGCTGTCTTCTGTAGTGTGCAGTGTAGTGTGTAGTGTAGTGTGTAGTGTAGTGTAGTGTAGTGTGTAGTGTAGTGTGTACTGCAGTGTAAGTGCTGACTGGTGAGGGTATAGACAGCTGTCTTCTGTAGTGTGTAGTGTAGTGTAGTGTAGTGTGTAGTGTGTAGTGTATTGTGTAGTGTAGTGTAGTGTAGTGTGTAGTGTGTAGTGTAGTGTGTACTGCAGTGTAAGTGCTGACTGGTGAGGCTATAGACAGCTGTCTTCTGTAGTGTAGTGTGTAGTGTAGTGTAGTGTGTACTACAGTGCTGACTGGTGAGGGTATAGACAGCTGTCTTCTGTAGTGTAGTGTGTAGTGTAGTGTAGTGTGTACTGCAGTGTAAGTGCTGACTGGTGAGGCTATAGACAGCTGTCTTCTGTAGTGTAGTGTGTAGTGTAGTGTAGTGTGTACTACAGTGCTGACTGGTGAGGGTATAGACAGCTGTCTTCTGTAGTGTAGTGTGTAGTGTAGTGTAGTGTGTACTGCAGTGTAAGTGCTGACTGGTGAGGCTATAGACAGCTGTCTTCTGTAGTGTAGTATGTAGTGTAGCGTGTAGTGTAGTGTAGTGTAGTGTGTAGTGTGTAGTGTGCTGTGCAGTGTAAGTGCTGACTGGTGAGGGTATAGACAGCTGTCTTCTGTAGTGTAGTGTGTAGTGTAGTGTGTACTACAGTGCTGACTGGTGAGGGTATAGACAGCTGTCTTCTCTGAAACACATGGAGTCTTTAACCACTGTGCACCTGATGTGAGCAAAACATACAAAAAAAGTAACAATTTATTAAACATTGATTAATCATTTACTAATCACTTGTAAATGACTTGTAACAGAACTACAAAACATACATAAAATGTTAGTATATCACTTGCTACTCATTTATGAATGTTTTGTAAATAATTAGTTCATCATTAACTAACCACTTATAAATGACTTACAACTGTTATAAATGAATGTTATTATAAAGTGTTACCAAAAAAAAAAAAAAAAACATTTAATTGTTCCAAATGACTGGTTGTAAGCAACCCTCTCCATCACAAGCAAGTCAGTGCTTCTGGAATTATTAAAATACATCTGGATGAGGTTATTTTCTCACACCACATCTAATAGTTTCTAACATCATGTTTGTAAAGTAGCCTAAAAAAAAGGCCACGTAATTATAAAACAGCAAAGTCTTATCGACAAAAGTCGAGGAGAAAGTTCATCCGTCAAATTAACCGACAGCAGCTTTAAAGGAGAACTTGGTAACTTTTTTAACTTAATAAAACTGTCTAGAAATCATTTGGATGGTTAAACAACCTGTTCTGGTGATATTGGTGACTTTCCCCGCTCCCCCCAGCATTCCCAGGCGGAAAACCAACCTTGCAACTTGTCCACTACCGTCCCGGCAAGATAGAAATTGGAAGTCTCGTGAGAAGCGAAAGCGAGAACGAGAACGAGCGCAAAACACAAATCGCTTTACGGCAATTCGACATAAACACATACGCATGTATGATGTATTACCAGATTATCCACCTCGATAGACAAAGCTCCACATGATTCAGTTGGCTTGCTCCGATCAAAACAAACGCACATGAGCAGCGGTAGAGAAGGGGAGGAGGCCGCCGCAAGTGAGTTTTTTACGACTGTGTTGTGAAATATACCCCCCCCCCCCCACAGCTGTAGGTGTCACGGTGTGGGTTTTGTGTCTTGTTCCTTGTTAGTGTCTGTCATATTATTCCATGCTTGTCATGTGATCCTGCCATGTGTCTTGTCATGTTTAGTTGTTCCTTGTTATGTTGATTAGTCTTCACAGGTGTTTCAGTTTACCACGCCCCCTTGTTATCTTGTTTAGCTTGTGTTCCCTGTGTATATATACCCTGTCTGTTTTAGTATGTGTCACGGAGTCCTTGTAATATATCACACCACTTCCGTTCCCTGTGTTTCCGGTTTATGTTCTTGTTCCTTGTTTGTTTATTTTGTTATATTGGACTGCTAATATGGATTTTGACACCTGCATGGATGACGACGAATTGGATTGCCCTACAAATAAAAACGCTGTATTTGGATCCACCTGTTTCTCTCCCTTTCCTTGGTGTGTGGATCGTGACAGAAGGACTCCGTCACACAATGGATCCAGCAGCATGAACATTTTTCAGGGCCTGGCTTTATGGGCCCGCCAGACTGAAGAGGCCATGGCGCTGAATTCCCCTAAGCACCCTTCGCCACTGATTCCGCCCAGCTCAGAACCTGCACATTGCCATCGGAAACAGAGGAGGAGAAGGAAGACCTCCTCCGTGATTGTTCCGGTGGTCCCGATTCCGGTGGTTCCGAATTCGGTGGTCCCAGTGCCGGTGGTCCCAGTGCCGGAGGTCCCAGTACCGGTGGTCCCAATTCCGGTGGTCCAGAGTCAAGTGGCACCAAAACACAGGAGGAGGAGAAAGGCTCTCTCCGTAACTGTTCCGGTGATCCCATTTCCGGTGGTCCCTGTTCCGGTGGTCCCTGTTCCAGTGATCCCGAGTCCGGTGGCTCCTAACACGGAGACCATCCCGGAGGTGACTACCGTCCCTGACGTACCGCCCAGGCGTCTTGCTCTGCCCGCACCACCCAGACGTCATGCTCTACTGGCCCCGCCCGAGCTGCTCGCACTGCCTGCACCACCCCAGCGATCCGTCACGTCTGCCCAGCCAGAGACTGTTCATGTCACGTCTGCCCAGCCAGAGACTGTTCACGTCACATCTGCCGGGCCTGTGTCTTCGGACAAGATGGCCGCCGCCGAGCCTGTTCACGTCACGCCTGCCGAGCCTGTGTCTTCGGACAAGATGGCCGTCGCCGAGCCTGTTCACGTCACACCTGCCGAGCCTGTGTCTTCGGACAAGATGGCCACCACCGAGCCTGTTCACGTCACGCCTGCTGAGCCTGTGTCTTCGGACAAGAGGGCCGCCGCCGAGAGTGTTCAGGTCACGTTTGCCGAGCCTGTGTCCCCTGACAAGATGGCCGCTGTCGAGCCTGTGTCTGTTCCTGAGCCGGTGGTGTCTGTTCCTGAGCCGGTGGTGTCTGTTCCTGTTCCTGAGCCGGTGGTGTCGGTTCCTGTTCCTGAGCCGGTGGTGTCTGTTCCTGTTCCTGAGCCGGTGGTGTCTGTTTCTGTTCCTGAGCCGGTGGTGTCTGTTTCTGTTCCTGAGCCGGTGGTGTCTGTTCCTGTTCCTGAGCCGGAGCCAGTGGTGTCTGTTCCTGAGCCGGAGCCAGTGGTGTCTGTTCCTGAGCCGGAGCCAGTGGTGTCTGTTCCTGAGCCGGAGCCAGTGGTGTCTGTTCCTGAGCCGGAGCCAGTGGTGTCTGTTCCTGAGCCAGTGGTGTCTGTTCCTGAGCCGGAGCCAGCGTCTGTTCCTGAGCCGGAGCCAGCGTCTGTTCCTGAGCCGGAGCCAGCGTCTGTTCCTGAGCCGGAGCCAGCGTCTGTTCCTGAGCCGGAGCCAGCGTCTGTTCCTGAGCCGGAGCCAGCGTCTGTTCCTGAGCCGGAGCCAGCGTCTGTTCCTGAGCCGGAGCCAGCGTCTGTTCCTGAGCCGGAGCCAGCGTCTGTTCCTGAGCCGGAGCCAGCGTCTGTTCCTGAGCCGGAGCCAGCGTCTGTTCCTGAGCCGGAGCCAGCGTCTGTTCCTGAGCCGGAGCCAGCGTCTGTTCCTGAGCCGGAGCCAGCGTCTGTTCCTGAGCCGGAGCCAGCGTCTGTTCCTGTGCCTGTTCCTGAGCCGGAGCCAGTGTCTGTTCCTGAGCTGGTGTCTGTTCCTGAGCCGGAGCCTGTTCCTGAGCCGGAGCCAGCGTCTGTTCCTGAGCCGGAGCCAGCGTCTGTTCCTGAGCCGGAGCCAGCGTCTGTTCCTGAGCCGGAGCCAGCGTCTGTTCCTGAGCCGGAGCCAGCGTCTGTTCCTGAGCCGGAGCCAGCGTCTGTTCCTGAGCCGGAGCCAGCGTCTGTTCCTGAGCCGGAGCCAGCGTCTGTTCCTGAGCCGGAGCCAGCGTCTGTTCCTGAGCCGGAGCCAGCGTCTGTTCCTGAGCCGGAGCCAGCGTCTGTTCCTGTGCCTGTTCCTGAGCCGGAGCCAGTGTCTGTTCCTGAGCCGGTGTCTGTTCCTGAGCCGGAGCCTGTTCCTGAGCCGGAGCCAGTGATTGTTCCTGAGCCTGTGTCTGTTCCTGAGCCTGAGCCTGTGTCTGTTCCTGAGCCTGTGTCTGTTCCTGAGCCTGTGTCTGTTCCTGAGCCTGTGTCTGTTCCTGAGCCTGTGTCTGTTCCTGAGCCTGTGTCTGTTCCTGAGCCTGTGTCTGTTCCTGAGCCTGTGTCTGTTCCTGAGCCTGAGCCTGTGTCTGTGTCTGTGTCTGTGTCTGTGTCTGTGTCTGTGTCTGGGTCTGGGTCTGTGTCTGGGTCTGTGTCTGTTCCTGAGCCTGTGTCTGTGTCTGTGTCTGTGTTTGTGTCTGTGTCTGAACCTGAGCCGGTGGTGCCAGTTCCAGTGCCTGAGCCGGTGGTGCCAGTTCCAGTGCCTGAGCCGGTGGTGCCAGTTCCAGTGCCTGAGCCGGTGGTGCCAGTTCCAGTGCCTGAGCCGGTGGTGCCAGTTCCAGTGCCTGAGCCGGTGGTGCCAGTTCCAGTAGTTCCAGTGCCTGAGCCGGTGGTGCCAGTTCCAGTAGTTCCAGTGCCTGAGCCGGTGGTGCCAGTTCCAGTAGTTCCAGTGCCTGAGCCGGTGGTGCCAGTTCCAGTAGTTCTTCCAGTGCCTGAGCCGGTGGTGCCAGTTCCAGTGCCTGAGCGGGTGGTACCAGTTCCAGTGCCAGTTCCAGTTCCTGAGCCGTTGGTGCCAGTTCCAGTTCCTGAGCCATTGGTGTCTGTTCCAGTTCCTGCGCCGTGGCCGACCGAGGGGTCTTCACCAACCTGGCCGCCCGAGGGGTCTTCACCGCCGTGGCCGCCCGAGGGAGAGTCTCCGCCCTGGCCGCCCGAGGGAGAGTCTCCGCCCTGGCCGCCCGAGGGACAGTCTCCGCCCTGGCCGCCCGAGGGACAGTCTCCGCCCTGGCCGCCCGAGGGACAGTCTCCGCCCTGGCCGCCCGAGGGACAGTCTCCGCCCTGGCCGCCCGAGGGACAGTCTCCGCCCTGGCCGCCCGAGGGACAGTCTCCGCCCTGGCCGCCCGAGGGAGAGTCTCCGCCCTGGCCGCCCGAGGGGTCTTCACCGCCGTGGCCGCCCGAGGGGTCTTCACCGCCGTGGCCGCCCGAGGGACAGTCTCCGCCCTGGCCGCCCGAGGGAGAGTCTCCGCCCTGGCCGCCCGAGGCAAAGTCTCCGCCGTGGCCGCCCGATGGACTGTCTGCTCCGCCCTGGCCGCCCGATGGACTGTCTGCTCCGCCCTGGCCGCCCGGTGGACTGTCTGCTCCGCCCTGGCCGCCCGGTGGACTGTCTGCTCCGCCCTGGCCGCCGGATGAACTGTCACTCCCTGTCCCCGTTTCCCTCCATGGACCTGGCCCCCCTTCCCTCCCCCTGATCCTCCACCACTCCACCTCCCGCCTGGATTTTTGTTTGGTCTGTCACGTCTTGTAGCGTCTGGTAGCCGCTCCGTAGAGGGGAGGTTATGTCACGGTGTGGGTTTTGTGTCTTGTTCCTTGTTAGTGTCTGTCATATTATTCCATGCTTGTCATGTGATCCTGCCATGTGTCTTGTCATGTTTAGTTGTTCCTTGTTATGTTGATTAGTCTTCACAGGTGTTTCAGTTTACCACGCCCCCTTGTTATCTTGTTTAGCTTGTGTTCCCTGTGTATATATACCCTGTCTGTTTTAGTATGTGTCACGGAGTCCTTGTAATATATCACACCACTTCCGTTCCCTGTGTTTCCGGTTTATGTTCTTGTTCCTTGTTTGTTTATTTTGTTATATTGGACTGCTAATATGGATTTTGACACCTGCATGGATGACGACGAATTGGATTGCCCTACAAATAAAAACGCTGTATTTGGATCCACCTGTTTCTCTCCCTTTCCTTGGTGTGTGGATCGTGACAGTAGGGGGAGCTCGTGGGGAAAACATGCGACAACAAAAGGGAAAATCAGCGAAGAAGTGACTAGAGTTCGCTAGAGTTGCCGAGTTCTCCTTTAAAGCCTGAGTGACAGGTGGAAGACTGTCTGGATCTGGGTGTTACCGAACCAAAGAGTGGCTCATGTATGACGTTAGAGTCTTGTTGTCCAGTCCGGTTCCAGCAGGGCTTTGTCGATTGTTTTATGTTTTATTATTGTTTTATTATGTTTTATTATGTTTTATTATGATCGATCGTTGGACACCACCGGTAAACTTGTAACACACCTGTTCCTGGCTGATCCGCTTTGCTTGGCTGATACACCCATCTCAGGAAGTCGTCAATCTCCTCAGGGTAAAAGTGCATCCTCCACACTCCTTATCAGTGAGTTCCTCATTGAATCTGAACAGCTTTAAAGCACAGTTTACTCTTGTAGTAGACGATGCACACAAGGGCATTACTAATTTCTTAGTTGGTTGGACAAAACAAGCATCACCTAATGTTACTAACATAGTAACATAGTAACTAGTTCAGACAGTGATGATATAGAAGTAATCTGAAATTGGACCTCACCACTTCTGGTCCATGCAGCGAGATGGGACAACGCTTGTGGCTGAACATGGTTGGATGGCATGTGGGATGAGGCAACCTGGGAAGGTTCCTGGAGGTGGTCGCTTCGACGGAGACGTACTCTGATTGGCTAGATTCCTGTAAATTACCAACCACTTGCACCTGCAATAGACAATATTCTACAATGTATAACTGGCAAACCATTGTTTATAGAGCAACATCACAATTGGGAGTTTGCAGAATTGACTTTTTTTGTACAGAATGGTATTTATATTTCCAATACACCAATCTGATAGCATCAAGCATTCAGGCAGCGGTCTTATCTCTCTTAGCAAGAGATGTACAACTTGGAAGGGGTCAAAGATTGGAAAATCAGTGTTTTTGTCACAGAAACAAAAAAAATTACGATATCAGATGCATTCTGGCAACAAAGACACTAAATTATATTTGTATTGTGGCTTTAGGACTCATTTCACTTTTGGAATTGTCAATGCATGTGTATTTAATTGGAATACAACTGTAATTCTCATAGTATTTCCCTTGCCTGTCACCGTGATTTTGCCAAGTAAGAAATGTTCCTAGATCAACATATTTTGTTGATCCTGGAACAAAGTTCCTATCCAAAAATGTAATCCTATCCCATAACTTATCCCTGAAATCTGAGGGAAATGATAGGTGAATAACACTGATGTGGAAGCACCTAACCCTGGTTGTAAGCCTAAACCTGACATAAACTGTGAACTTTTCCCTCAAATCTGATTTTTTTTCAAATCTGACAAAGATGTTGATCCATCCAGGAACACGTTGTACTTGGTGAAATCACGCTTGTATTATGTGTATTATGATGTATCATAATTGTATTACGATGGATGACAGCATTACATATTGTATGTGCTTAAAAGCAGAAGTTAAAGCTAGGGATGTGCAGATGAAACCCTATGAAGACTTGAGGCTTTCATTCATGATGCCAGGCAAACAAATCAAACCTTAAATACATTGCAATTTGTCACCTTAACCCCATCTTGTGGTGGACAACAGTTATTTCAGACACTGAAATTGGTGACAGTGAAACAAATAATCAAACGAAATATGTTGTTTTTCTTTTTTCTAGTTCTGATATTTATGCTTCCATTTTTAAAAACCTGTATTGGTTATAGGCTGGGATAGGCTCCAGCATCCTGATGACCCTCTGATGGATATTAATCCAATGTTACCTGAAACATCACCCTTTAAAAATTATTCCCCATGTTTTGACCAAAAACACAAAATTAACCATTTCATGCATAAATTATGACAACCTCAGTCAAGATTTTTTTTCATTTTTTTTTTATGTTTTTATTGCTTTTTTGGAATGAACATTTTTAACACATTTTTTAAAAGAGATTTAAAGCAGATTGAGACCTTCATACAAGTTTGCATGTATTTGATATCAGAACATGTTTCTTTATATATCTGCTACTCATAACATAGATAACATAGGGCCATAGCCCAGGCTCTTAGTCAATTGAACCTTTCTCTGCCTTATTATGAAAGTACATGATTTATTATAGGGAATGATCATTAATATGAATAAATTAATGAATAAAAAACAATTTCCATAACAGTTACCCCCTTTTGATTATTATCTTAATCACCCACAAGTATAATACATTCTTCCATACATATTACATCAGACATGTTAATTATTTCAGTTTCGAAACATATCAAGACATGTGCATCTCTGGTTGATTCAGCAAGCTATACAAATACAAATAGTTAAAAGTAAAATAAAATCCCTCATATCATCATCCTTAGAAAAGCTACTGGCATAATTGTTAATTTCATTGTCATGGATAGTCCCTGTAGTATAATCAAACAAGTAAAGATTTATCTGAAGTCGGGCTGAATGAATAAACACTGCGCACTCCTGGCACTAGGTCAGGCTCTCAGTCACCGCATTTAAACAAGAAATAGTATAGATATTCAGAATAGGAAAAAACAAATCTCTTAACTCAATTAATACATTTCACTGTACCTTCCACTGGTCGTGTCGTCATCGCATTTCTGTGGTTTTGGGTTTACATCTTTCAATTGATCCTCATAATCAGACATTTGAATCATTTGGTATGAGACTGTGTTTTTCACCAGCCTCTCCACTAAAGATGAAATACACTGAATTACACATTACAGCAACATCAAAACTCCTATCAGTATTACTGGCGAGAGGGTGTGACATATCCAGTAACCCCATCCTCCCCACAAATTAGTGAACCATTCAAACCATGAATTATCAGCACGTAATTTTTCACGTAAAAGAGAGGCTCTTTTATGGCCATCCACATATGTGCGATGATATTGGTCACATTATTACTGTAATCAGGAATGTAATGTAAAAACAACACGAAGTTCCCAACATCTTAAGTACCCCGCACTTATCGGCTGTAAGCATGTCTAGGACCAATCCTGAATGACAGCATCCCTCATTTGTTTCATTTCGTCATTAATCATGGTCAAAGCATTTTCAGTGCTATTAGCTACTGCTAAAACAGTCCAAGCTAACCCATTGATTTTGTTAAAGGGTAACTAAACCCTAAAACAACTTTTTTTAGTTAATGATCTGTAAGACTGGGGCTTTATTAATGCTGTTCATTGATTCAAGTAATTTTTTTGACATTTGGGTTTAAAGTGTTTTAATTCTACAATATATGGGGCCCTATCTTGCACCCAGCGCAACTGACTTTGTACAGCGACGCATGTATCATTCCTATTTTGCACCCGCGCACAGCGGACTTTTCCCTCCACAGCCGCCGTCGGTTAACTAAGAAATACACTTGCGCTCCCCGGGCAGTTCAGCGCAAAAGAGGAGGCGTGTTCCAGCGCAAACGTTCCCTCATGCTATTTTACAGGTTTAGAAAACAATTGCGCCACTGACCGGAAAAAACTAGTTTAAAGTCAGTGGCGTAAAGTCAGTAAAATCCCGCCGGTATAATAGCAACAGCGCCCAAGACCCGCCCACAAAGTTACTTGCGTTTCGCGCTTGATACTTGCGTTTCAGATCGTTAAAATAGGGCCCATGGTGTAAAAAAAAGTCTGAGTGCTGCCCTCTTCAGGTTGAACAGTGGCTACTGCAGTTTAATTTTCCTATTGGAAGTTGTGGTGCCCTCTGACGAGAGGGAACCAGCTAACCACGCCCTTGCCTGCAGAGAGATGCGTCTCAGATGCACGATCCCTCTCCACTGCCTACTTTTACAGCATTTTTCAAATATTGCCAGTGGGTGGATTGGCTCTGACCAGGAGTTTAGTTACCCTTTAAGTGCTGCAGTTGTACCTCCACCTAAGAAAATTGACCACCCCACATTTGCCCCAGGCGTTGTCCAAGGATCAGATAAAACATACCCATCATATTTGTCTGGCTTTCGTTTTACTCTACCCCTGGAATGTTCAGTGTCTCTTGGCAAATACACAGAGGTGTCCGCATTTATTAGTGCTGGGTAACAGCACCCTGCCCACCCCTGTTGTGGGAGATAATGGTATGCTCTGTCACCGCACACCCATACCGCTGCTGGGAAAGTGTAATTTGATCTGTTGAATGGGCATTCAGAATACACAGGTTTGTTACCGTATGTTGAAGAACAGGTCATCATTGTGACATTCTCAAGATCAATTCTTACCCTGCATTCAGACCACCCTACTGTCATTTTGGATTTCTCTGAACAAACAGACTCATCACCTTGCATATGATTCACTGTCAGTGGTGGTAGTGCCTAGCCTAGAAATCTAGACATACCCTAGCGGCAGCAAAATTGATTTTGCAGCCAGGGTCGTCTAGTAACTCTGGTTAGAGCTGGAAAAACCAAACTCTAGTCAGGCCAATCACATCGTGTATAGAGTCGGTGGGCGGGCTTAACATAATGACGACAGAGTTGTGACGGTTCCGTGTGAATTCCCTGCTACTTGAAAACAAAGAATGGCTGCTGCTTCTGGCAAACAGCAGTCTTTCGAATCACCTTTGGCCGTGACTCTGGAACTAAAACACTGTGGTTGGTTGTAGCGCTATCCTATTGCGTGCAGAGGGAATTTGAAAGACAAGCGTTTATCCCGCCCCTCGGACTGAGCCGTGCCAATGGTGAACTGCTAGACCTAACATGTTGATGTAGGTCTGGCTTGCCAGGCTAGGTAGTACCATTTTCAGGCTGTCGTATTCTGATGACACACTACACTTGTGCATAGGCTGATTTGTCAGTGTCCTCCTTCCAGGTCTGCTGCTGCTCACAGTACTTGCATCATTTGCTTTGGTATCTGACACGCAGTTTCATTCACAGTCTCTACAGTCAGAGGGGCCGCTCTCCAGGTACGAGACAGCTGCAAACACAGCCAGCAGCAAGTGTTTGAATGAATGAATGAATGAAATACACTTTATTGTCCCCAAAGGGGAAATTTGTGTTGGACTCAAGGTGTTTACATTGACAAAACCATTTGAAACATAAACAGAAAATTCTACAATACACATTAAAAAAATAAAATAAAAAATAATAATAATAATACTAATAGTAATAATTCCTATACACACCCTTAAAAAAATACTCATTCATCATTTAACATTTTAATTGAAAAAGGAATAAAAGACTTCTTAAAACGGTTATACCTACACATAGGATATCTGTATCGTCTTCCAGAAGGTAACAATTCTACCCTGTATGCAGAACATGCAATGGATCAGCAAAAATTGTATGTGCTTCTCTCAGAACCAATTGTTCACACAGTGACTCAAGTGACAAAAGTTCCTTTCTCCCAATGGTCTTCTTCCCTATTTTAACCAAGCGTTCAAGCTTGTTTACGCTCAGTTCCTTTTTCTGTAACAGTGCCAGAGTGCAGTCTTTGTTTCCCTGACATTTCAACATGGCTTTCTGTACCACAGGATTCATACATCCTTTCTCCACAGCCTCATCCATCCACGCTGTTTCATCTCTTGTAGCAAGCTGGAAAACAGGTTTGACTAGGGGTTTCATAGAATTGGGGCCTGGATGGCTGACTGTTGATTCAACACAGTTCTTCACAAACAGGACCACTGAAGCCCATGATTGATTCAAGGATTTAGACAGAGATAATTGTGGAACAGACTGTACTAGATAAAAAGGCAATTGTGTCTTTGTTAAGCAAACATATATAGCACACATATCTTTAGTCCAAAATATTTTACTAAGTTTCAACTTTTCTCCCCCTTCTAGTTTTAACCAGTCCTCCTCATATGTGGACTCATCATGTGATGTGCAGTGCAGGTCAGTTGGTATCATAATCTCTGTCACCTGACATGGTTCGATCTTTTGCCAGTTCACACATTGTTTGAGCCCAAATTATATTTTCAATATGCCACTCATATGCCCATTGGGGCTCTCTGTACTCAATTAGAGGACAACATACCTGTTCCTCAATCACTGTAATCCCAGACGAGTCTGCAACAAGTGTTACATTTAACATACACATCAAATCTCGACCCATAAGAGGTGTAGGGCATGTTGGTGAAAAAAGAAAAGCATGTTGTAGGCATTGGCCCGTCTCAGTTTCACATTGCAAAGGGACAGTAAACATGTCCATAATTTGGTGCCCTGAGGCAGAACGAGTTATCAATGTGGCTTCAGATAATAATGGTTTGCATGGCAGATCACCTGCAATAGGGCCAGCTGCAGGTCTCTCTCTGATTTGGCTTTAGTCTTCTCCTTCTTTGATGTCTGTTGCAGTGCATGAGTTAAAACTGTGGCCAAGTGTCCGGTTGCAGCCCTCTATCAGAGGGTTCATCCAGCCCGCTGTGTTTGTTGAATGTCTCATGCAGTCGAACATAATAGTCCTGGACTGACTCTTCTCTTTTCTGGCAGCAATTGTCAATCTTTGCCATGTCCACTCATGGTGGCAATGCAGTTTTCTTGGCTGTGGCCAGGTCTGTGACCACCTGGCGATATGGGGTGTTGGATCCATCCTCCCAGTTTCTGTGTGCTCTCTGTCAATCTTCCTGTGGCAGGCGTCCGCTGACCTTGTGCCAGTTAGCTGTCCCCAGCTTCACTGCCAGCAGTCTACGTAGTTCTGACATGGTGGGGCTGAATTCTTGGCAGAACACGATCAGTTCAGAGGAGAACTTGTCTCCTGAGTCCTCAGGGCTCGGCAGATGAGCCATCGCTTCCTTCATGTCGTTCACTGTCCATGGCCCCGAAACTTCGATCATTGGAGCCAGAAGTTCTTCATCTTCTTTGCTTTGTTGCTGCCCTAGGTCTTGATTCTGACCTTGAGATCTTGTCTGCACAGGGGTATGTCTGATGGAAGACTTGTATTTGGTTTCCCCCTGGGAGCTCCGGCCTTCCCCTGAAGATAAGGGAGAGCCCCCTCCTGAAGCTCCATCTTCGGCGACGTGTGGTAGTTGGTGTGGTCTTCTTGGTGGAGAGCAGTCGAGGTCAGGGTCCACTTTTAGGGCTTGCAGCTCAGCCGTAGCATAGTGATGATATGGGGGTGCTTATCTATGTCTCTCATACACTTGTTACCATACTACTTTCTCATCTGTCAGAAAACTGGTGTTTCATATCATATTTTTCACAGCTGCTTGTTTTACTCTGAGATTTTCCCTTGGTGACTTACTCTGTGTCTGAGGTATTCTTTTCGTGCGCCTAAGTAGTCTATTGGACGTCTCCAATAGACCAGATTTTTCCCTAAAATCGGACAGGAGGAGCTCTAGGACTGACTTACGGGGTAACCTCGGGTTCACTGCCCCATCAGTAAACACCCCAAAAACCCATTTGTGTGGAAGATCTAGGAATGGAATCGATCCAGTCCGCACCCCACAGAACCTCTAGTTTAATTACACATCAAACTCTCTACTCCACCACAGTCTCAGGTCATCAGCATGGTTTAATCTCTCAATTTCCCCAATTAATAATTTTTCTCTGAACAATTTATGTTTGTCTCTTACCCAGTTCTCTCAATGCCAATTCTCGGTCGGCCCCTCTCTCTCAAGTTTACGAGGTAGGACTGGAACTGCTCAGTCCAGGTGGCCAAACACCTTCCGCTCTCGGGTCTAGAAGGTACATCCAAGGAATCCCACTTCTGACACCAAATTGTTGTGACAAATAAACAATAAACAATTCTGAATAAGAGACAAATGTTCAATCAATGATTATAATGGTTTATTTCTTGCAAGAAAGGCTCACAGTCTCGCAGTCAGTCCGGAGAATGTGAGAGTGCGCGCCCAGAGAGGAGGCTCTCTCCATCTTTATATCTCTGCTACTCATAACTAGGGCTGTCACTTTTGTGAAAAAATCCTGTTCGATTTTTGAGACATATGTGTTCATTGAATCGATTGTAAAATCGATTTTTCATGTCTAAAGACGTTTCCATTTTAAACGCCAAATATGGGCAAATCCACGGACAACTAACAGGCATTAGGACGAACGTAAAGAGGGCGCTTGAGACGCGCACAAGTCAGCAATATTCCTGTTGATTTATTGGCGAGAAGTTTCGTGCACAATGACAAACAGGAGTGCAACATTCTCGAAAAGCAATAAGCAGAGTGGACTGCCATAACATCACTGACACACATCACCGCAGTCTTCAACATGCCTGTGTTTACGGTTAGAAATGTCAAACAAATGTTGCCTAAGTAGTCGATTGTTGACCGTAGCCTGAATCTGTATCTGTATGCATGAGACTGTCTGAATACTGGCAGAATTCACATTTTTGTAGTAAAAATAGAAACATTATGCAGAAGTATAATGTGTGTTTGTCATGGTGTGTTCACACCGGACGCGAATAGCGCGTCAGGCGCGAGTGATTTCAATGTTAAGTAAATGCAAAGACGCGTTATGCGCGTAAAAAATTCCTGCGGCGCGAATGAGGTGTCAGAGTTGCTGTGTGATGCGCGTTCGCTGCGGGCGTATCGTGATGAGCTGGACGCGTTCCGAGAAAAGACCGTTAAAATCGATTCCCTATTTTCGTTTTCCAAACTTGTGTTGGCTGGTCCGATCGATTGTGCAATCGATTTTCGAACGTAAAGTGACAGCCCTACTCATAACATAGATAACATAGGGCCATAGCCCAGGCTCTTAGCCAATTGAACCTTTCTCTGCCTTATTATGAAAGTACATGATTTATTATAGGGAAAGATCATTAATATGAATAAAATAATGAATAAAAAACAATTTCCATAACATAAGGCATAATGCATTACAAGTAACGTGTATTATGTTATGAGATTACTTTTTGTTGTAATGTGTAAAGTAACGCATTACAAGTAACATTTATTATTTTATGAGATTACTTTTTGATGTAACGCGTATAGGAAGGCATTACAAGTATTGTGCATTATGTTATGAGATTACTTTTTGATATGATGTTTTATTAACAAAGTTCGGGAGGAGCACGTTCAAATAATCAAGCAATCAATCAATCAACTCATCAAACAATTACCATGTCTACCCTATCAGCATGAGAGGAAGCATATATATTCACTCTGTCAACTCACCTAACTTCCTTGACAGTTTTCAGCATCCCTCCACCACCCCGACTCCTCACTCTTGGCTTGTTCTTTCACAGCCAGGAATACGGGGGGAGTACTCTGGGTTCGGGCCAAATACCGAGCCCGGAGCCCTCTCCTCGGACAGCACGCCAAATACGCATTTATTCTATCTGACTTATTTGTAAGTGTGAACTCGTGAAGTAATACATAAAGTAACGCATTACAAGTAATGTGCATCATTATATGAGATTACTTTTTGATGTAACGGGTAAAGTAACGCATTACAAGTAACATGCATTATGTTATCAGATTACATTCTGATGTAACGCGTAAAGTAACACACTGTCAGGAAATACCAGAGACAACGACAGCAAGATGGTGAGTATAACACAGGTTCATTTCTGCAGCGTGGCAGAAGCGGGACAGGCAGGTAAACAAACCAGATATGTCAGATTAGTCTTTGTCTGTGTTGCAGGTGATGTTGGAGCTTGTGGATACGTGACATGTGATGGTGAAGAGTACACACTTCCAGGGATCATCCAAAACAGGTAAAGGATACAGGAAAGGGAAGTGGCTTCCTGGCAGAGAAATTAAACCTTGGAGAAACACATAATTGCATAATCAGATTACTTTATGATGTAACTGCAAATTACATTCTAATAACTCAAATATATTTATTTACTGCCAAAAACTTTCAGAGTGAAGTATTTTCAAGAACAACAGTCACAGTAATATAATGAATTGTAGCTTAAATATAGCTAGTGATGCATGATAATCAGAATTTAAAATCAATACTTGGAAGATTTAACAATTATTTGACTCTTTAGATGTTACTTGATGCAACAACATTTTATTTTACCTGCAAAAGTCTACTTGGATAGAAGGAATGAATGGATATTCTGGAGCAACTAGGCATTTCGGTTTCTTGGTTTGGAGAAGCAAAAGTCCACATACAAAGGCTTGCCACTGGGTGGCAGTGAACAGGATGATCCAGTAAGGTCCAATGTAGGGGTTGATGTACAACTATGCCATCAAAACCCATGCATACACAAGAAAATGGCTTTTTGAATAGCTGTCCACTGACCTCTATACGTGAAAGAGTTAAATTATTCAAGTGCAAAGGATTATGGGTATTCCCACCAGCCACAATGCTTCTCCAATGAGCGTGCTTAGTAATACTGTAAATGCAACAATGTGAGGTTTAAAGTGCTTAGCCTTTATAGCTTTACAAAAGCAAACTCAAACTGTCCACTCGACAGAAGTCTGGCAGAACAGATAAAAGCGTCTTTACATGTGGTACTTAAAGTGCTTAATCAGAGTGTGTAGAGGCAAACAGTTTGTGCGTGACATCCTTTCCCTTGTAATATCAAAATTGTGTTTAAAGGGGACCTTTTATGCAAAATTCACTTGTATATGGTGTTTGAACATAAAAATGTGTTTGCAGTGTGTGTACACAACCACCCTAATGATACATTTTTTTTTTAAATCCCCATAAATCATAAGCAGTGTCTCAGAACAAGCCGTTCGCAGATTCTGGGAAAACTGACATCACTTTGCATAGGCCCCTCCCACGACTCTTGACTGACACTGCTGTATTAGCATAGACCCGCCCTGAGTGAGCTGGACACAGTCCGCTATTGTTTCGCCGCCGGAGCTGCTGTAGACAAGAATGTCTCCTAAGCGATTGAGGTGTTTTGTTGTTGGATTTAAGAATGCACATAGCAGTCTTCACGTACTCCTGACATCTGAGCCGCTGAAGACGCAGTGGATTACTTTTGTTTTTGAAGGGAATGCGCCCCCCATTCTACCTAAATGTGTTTATGTTTGCGTGAATCATTTTACACCAGACTACTTTATGAAAGAGGGTCAGTACAAAGCAGGCTTTGCTAAAAAGTTGTCACTCTTCTTGAAAGGGGGCCAGGAGCAGCAGCTCATTTGCATTTAAAGGGATACACACACAAACAGCGTGTTTTTGCTCACACCCCAAAAGTGACCCCAAAATTACCCATTAACATGCTGTAAAAATGATCTGTGGAGTATTTTGAGCTAAAACTTCACATACACACTCTGGGGACATCAGAGACTTATTTTAGATCTTTTAAACTAGAAGATATGTTACAGTGATAAAGCAATATATGAAATGTAATATATAAAAATAGAAATATATAAACTGACACAAAGTCATTTCATTGAGAAAGCATATTGTTTGTAAATACACATTGTAAATAATGACTAGACAATGGACACCTGTGAAAAATGAAACAATGAACCAATGACAACATGACAACACAGAACACATGGCAGGATCACATGACTAGAACAGGGGATCACATGACAGACATGAAACAAGAACATGAAACAAAACCAAAATGTGACAGATCCCTGTCTCGAAGTCATTTGTTGTATTTATGGACTCTTATTTTGAAGTGTGTTTTCTGTTCACTTAGTTGCAATGCTTCCCCTTTCCTATTTGCCTTTGGCAGTTTCTCAATATGCGCTCTTGTCTGTACTTGTGTTATTGTGTACTTGTGAAACGTCATCAGTCGCTGCCCAAGTACTGTTCCAATCCAATGTTCACATCTAGCCAAGTCCAGTTCAAATCCCTGGATGTGTTCTGATCCGCCTCTTTTATCGAGGATGCATCGAGAAGTGACTTGTGCGGACTTGAGACAGCCAGGTATCCCAGAATGCATCTCGCACCAATCAGCAAGCTTCTGTTATTGTGTCACGAAATGTAGATTTAAGAGTTTTTCAGGCTAGAATGTAGTTGTGTAAAGCTCAAATCTGTGGTTTATTTATAAAGAGCGGCTTTTTTAATTTTTTATTCAACACCTGCGCTAAGGTTTGTGTTCTCGAGCACCAAACACTGTTGTGTGGATGAGCAGTCGGAGCACATTAAGGGTTTTCTGTTAGAACAGTGTCGTGTTAGCGGCCCCTAAGTTAATAACTAATGATCTGTACGATGGAAGTGAATCAATCAAAACTAACTTTAGCTGGACAATAACTTTATTCTAGAGCTGCTGTAAAGACAAAACACTCTGTTACTGTAATCTCCTGTTATCACTGTAAAGCTGCTTTGAAACAATCTATAATGTTAAAAGCGCTGTATAAATGAAGGTGACTTGACTTCAGTTGTGAGATCCAGGCGATCAGCGGTCGCTCAGCGCTCATGTACCCGCCGAGATCACCCTTTCCTCGGCTAGTCCTGCTGACGTTTGCCGCTGGCTCTGATGTCTCAGGTTCGTCTTGTGTATATCTGGCAAATCGTGTTGAGCAGTCCCATCAGCTCAGCCTGTCCCTCCTGGCTCCCCGATCTGTCTTGCCTCCACTACATGGCCTGGCCCTCCATCCCTCCATCCCTCCATCCTCCCCTGTTCCGCCTCTGCTTTGAAATGCGGTTCCAATCAGCTTTTTTACAGATGCATCTCAGTCTGAACGCTCTGACTGCTCAATTCAGATTTAAAATAGTCTTTTGTGTCACACTCTTAGCATGACTCACAACCACAACATCAAACCAGGGACGGAAATGGCAGAAGTATTCATACATTTATCCATATACACATATATTGTACCAGTGTCGCTGAGTTTTACATGTGCGACGGAGGAGTTTTGCACCGTGAATCGACAGAGAACGAGATGATGCACGTCCATTTTTCCTGCATCTGTTTTAAAAGCCTCGTCACATACACGCGTAATGACGTCGTCACCAAAGCAACCCATGCAGATAGAGTGATTATTTCTGGACACACAAATCTTATTTCATCCCTCGCAATTAATAGAGCGGACAGTCTCCCTGAAGAGAAAAATCAGATTAGCCTGCAGTCTGAAAATAGCCTTAGACATATTATAATGGGTTTATGTGAATTGTTATGTGAAGTTCATTACAATTAAAAGATAAACGCATCAGTATTGATGTATATCAGTGATACTGGCCTTTCTCAGGGTAATCCTTTAAAAAGATCCCATTAAACAAACATTTTAAATACTGTCTTTATGTTGTTTCCACATTAATTTTGAGATTTGATGTGAAAATATATTTTGGATTACAAATTTTAAGATTCGGTGTGATTATTCATAAATAATCATAATTTTATTTATTGATTTATTTTAAGGTGTGATTTATTCACAGCTCCTGCCCTTGCCCCTGGGGGACCATTATAGCTTTATTGGGCTTTAATGCATCTTTAACACATCAATCTCTCGTCACGTCGGCGCTCGGAGGCTCGAGGAATGAGCTCTTCATACACCGCTGTCAATGAGCAATATATGAGGAAAGAGCCCTGAACACCCCCTCCCCCTCTCTCTCTCTCTTTTTCTCTCTCAGACCACAACAAATGAGCAATAAAATACTGAAGAATATCCAAAACAATGTAAACTATTTTTTATATGTTCATATATGGGAGATTTGAAGTGGGAGTGCTTAATATAATCTCTAAGCTTAAAGTTACCATTACTATCCTCTTTTCTTATAGTAAAGCTTTATCCTGCAGCAATAAAGAGACCTCATAACCTCTAGCAATGCCAAAGAGCAATGCTGTCTGAAAGTGAACGGAGGATGGATGATTTATATGTTTTTGTTCATGCCACATATGAACACAATTATTCAAAACACATGCAATATGCAGATAGAGTCTAAACCAGAGCATAATCGTGCTGCTGATTCAGCTGGACGTCGCATGTCAAACCTCTTAAAGCACTGAACTTACCAATGTGTGCCATTCTGAAAACTGAAGTCTTAATTTCAGAGAAGTGACACTTCTATTTATTTATTTACCTATGTGCATTATTATTTTTATTGCCTTTGCTATACCTTTAAGGTTCAGCTGAAATGTTTGAACTGATAGTTGTTTAATGGTTTAAATGTAGTTTGCATAATGTGTTAGATTTAGAATTTGCATAAATTTGCGTAATGGTAGCAGTGCCACTGATCCACGTTAGGATTTATTTACCCTAAATTCTCGCTGAATTCATTAACTAAGGAATAGGCCAATTGTTGGCGACAATGTACGATATGATTCGTATAAAATATGCCAATTTATCGGGGAAAAAAGAAGCCGCTCCGCTCCTGGATCCAGGGCAGATCGCAGGAAAGCGTGGGAATGAGATTGTAGAAATTCACAATTTACCTTCTTGCCTCGCTTTCCTTTCTGCTCTCTTTCCATTCTTTTATCTCGGACTCTGCATTCCTGACTCCACACTTACTGCTGTCAGTAACGCATGTCAGTTCTGAAGGAATGAGTTTTCCTGGCGAATGTGAGCGGAATCCCTGAAGAGTGTGAAGACAGGAGGAGGCTGGAGCGAGGCGGGGCAGGAGGAGTGTGTACACACACCGCCTGTGTTCTCACTGAGGTAGTCTTCCTTCAGTGTGACTGTAGATGTGCTCGGAGCACCGGATTATCCACACAACACACACCACACAACACACAACGCAGAACGCGCTCCCGACGCGTCACATCCTCACCAAAGCGCATGAGAGAAACCGAGCAAAGAGTGAAGAAAACAGCGACATTCACCCGTTCCTGAGTCTTCCAGGTCGACAGGTGAGTGAGAGCTGTTCAGGCGGTGTGTGTGTGTGTGTGTGTGTGTGTGACCCATAGTGGTAGCTGTAAATATGTCATTCATAGATTCATACTTGCATTAACATGTATTAATGCGCTCAGTATATTTGAAATATGTCGTTGCATCTTTCTTTCTTTCTGGATTAAGCACACAATCATAAGAAAACTGGTCACACTTTATATCAAGTGTATTTAACTAGCCTACAATGTAATTCAATTTAAATGAATAATTTGCTACGATACAATTGTTGTGGACATACATGTATTTAAAATTGTACTTATATATAAAAATACCTGCGTGTAATTACATCTGTAATTTATTTCTGTAATTACATCTGTTAAATGAACCCCTTAAACCCACACATACCTGTGCTAATCGTACCGTATCCTCCTCAATAACAGCACATGTGATTTACAGTACATCAACACAATAAATACATTTAACTTAATTATTGTAAGTAGTTAAAGACACCTAATATAGTGTTATAAAATCAGCTACTAAATGAGTGTCATCATTAATTGTGCTCACGTACATTCAACTGTTGTCAAATGTGCATTTTACTCGAGATATCTGCATTCACTGCAAAATTCCTGTAACTATTAACTTAATAGTAATAATAATAATAAGAGGAAACAGAAATGTAAGGTTATCCAGCAGGATCTGGGGTCATTTAGTGTTGGTTTTTAAACCCAGCTTTATTTATTTCTGACTGGGACCGCTTGACTAATGTGTGATTTTAGGAGAAGTGTGAGAGAGCCTTCATGCAAATAATCCATTATGTTCATTCTGGTGGAGATCAAAAGAGGCTCCAGAGTGACAAAACGTTCAGTACAAGTCCTCCATTCATTGTGTGTGTGTGTGTGTGTATAGATGCTTAATGTGTTTATGCTGTACCTCCAGTGATTCATGTTATTTTTATTCTAACCTATCAGCGACACAGACAGAATAAAACCATTTTTGAAAGTACCTTTATTTTAGCTTGATTTCTGCAGGTTGTGTCATACTTTGATTTGGCAACACGATGGATTATGAGGCGTTGTGTGCCTGATTTCCTCCCCCACTCGTGTCACATCGGTGCTGGGGGTCAGAGGTCAGCGTGAAGGCAGGTGTGATGGGCTGAAATGAGCGCGGGGGGTTGGTGTGTCGAGTCGAAATCAATGTAAAGTGCATCCTGGGGAAATAGAGCATGCCGTGAAGACTCATCAGGTACATCTGTGTGTTCAGCGTGAGGAACCGTTCAGTTCATGGCTCTGCGTTTACTGAGGAGGAGATCAAGTGACTGGGGTAGGGTTGTGTTTCTGGACACGCATGCTGAACACATTCCCGTTACTGAGCGTCTGTCGGCTCACAGAGGAGGAAGAAACGAGGCCAATTAAAGTGAAAAGCAGGATGCCGAAAACTAGTGTATAAATGGTGTGAGAGAGAAATTTAAAACAGCTTAAGGAGTGTTAGAAGTGAAAAGATGAGGGGAAGAAAGGCTGAGCCACAAATAAATGTGTGTGTTTTTCGGCGTGAGTAATCCTCCTGGGAAAACGCCGGCGCTGCCAAAGTGCCATCCAACTCCTTTCTCCGTGCGCTCTTCATCACCC
>NC_140233.1:30058446-30185946 GCF_951802725.1 Rutilus rutilus
ATCTCACCCCATAGATGAACAAGACCGCAGCAGCACAAGCACACCCGTCAAAAACATTTACAAACTGAATCTGCAGGGCCGCCAACTCTCACGAACTCACCACAAAAAATCGCGAAGCAAAGAGGACACTGACACCGACAGACAAGACAGAGAAAGTTACTATGAAAGTTACTGATATGAAATCAGTTCTTAGCTGTCAGATTTTGTCAATTTAATTACGAAATTCAAACAATAAACACCGTTTTGGCACTTGTAAATGTGACGTGACAGATCTCTGACAGAGTTCAAGCGGCACGTGAACCGATCATCTGTTACTCTTTACACTAGTTAATGGTAAAGAAACACGAATGATCAATAGGTAATTTGAAAGAGACAGATCAACTTACCGAAATGTAATAAAACCAATCGATCAGTTTTTTCAACCGTGGAAAGAGGTCCATAAAACAGCTGGAGAACAACACGGCACCTTACATTTACCTCAGGAAAGACATTTAATGACAATAGCACGTTAGTTGGACTTAAAAAAATGCTATAGAGAGGAGTATTTTGCTAACTATATTACATATTTATTATATTTTTACCTAAATCATTAAAATAATATAACACTGTTATATTTAATTTAAGGTTTAATTTGAGATGTTAGTTTTAACCTTTAATAATAATATTAGCTGACAGGGCTCTGTATGTTTACAGTATTAGGTGAGAGGTTTTTTTTTTTTACATAACACATTAACGTATCTACTGTACCTAATATTTATCCAAAGGAATCGATATTGAATCAAGGCCAGAACCAAATCACAAGAATTGAATTGAATTGTGAAATTTTTGTCAAGCTATAATAAAAACAGTAGCATACCAGTCACTGTACCATGTACACACATTGTGTCATCACTACACTTAATAAAATTCAGTTTAGTTATCAAATGTTTTGACAATCACAATACTTATAGTGATGCAATCATTTTTTTTTTTTTTTTTTTTTTTTTTTACATCCCCCCCCAAATCCCAATGGGTTTAGGACATTTTCACTGTTTGCAAAGGCAGGGCCTGCCATCTTGTCTTTCTGGCTTGTTGTTTCTGATTGCACTTTAACCCCAAGGAGGAAATCCTGATCAAATCCCAGAAGGGAAAATCAAAACAAAATCAAGTTAAAACTTGTTTTGAATAATTTGTTTGTCATCTGAAGATTGATTTTAAGTAGGGGGGGAAAAATCGATTTAAATCGTAAATCGGATTTTTTTTTTAGGCCATATCTATCCGTCTATCTACCTGTATATCTATCACATTTACATTTATGCATTTGGCAGACTCTCATGTTCCACCTTTATGAGTGTAATAGTGTTAAAGGGATACTTCAGCGATTAGCATTAAGCTTTGTATCAGTAGAAACCGGTAGTATTTTGGAATGACCGTGCTTCCCTCCCTCATGTCCCCCTGAGACCAGAGATTTCTGTATTCTGTGTCTGGAAAAAAACCTCAGATGACGCAAAAATCGTAATTTAGCATCGAAGGTGAGAGACTCCAGCCAGTAGGAGGAGGCACTCAGGTAAAGTTATAAAGTCCGTGATAGGTGCTCTTGGGGTAGGGAAAAAATCCAAAGAAACGAAAAACAGGTCCCAAGCACTCATTTTCAATGAGGAGGAGGATAAAGTTAAAAAGCCTAGTATGGCTTAAAGCAGGGAACGACAACTGGCGGCCCGCGGGCCAAAATTGGCCCGCCAGCAATATTTTCTGGCCCGCCGGATTATTTTGGAAGTTCTAAATGCTGCACAAAACTTTTCCACTACTTGAGAAAAGCCGTAGTCGCGCCGCGATTTCACCGCCGCATACTGAGTGAAACGCCCATAGGGAATCATGCGGCGCGGGATTACATTTTAAAGTATAACTGTGCGTTCACACCGGACGCGAATAGCGCGTCAAATTCGCGTCTGCCGCGTCTGCCGCGTCTAGTTATACGCATGACCACTTTGTGTCCATTCGTGTATCAAAAGACTGTATCGGTCAGAACTCTGGTGTAGGCTACTTTGGACGGAGCGGGCGGTCTGACTGACAATAGCCCACTCCCGACATCTTTTGACAGGGTATCCGCACTTCATTCTGACCACCTGTATACACTCTGAGGAGCTGTTTGGTACTGAAACCATTGTCAGTCAACAACATTCTTTTTTTGCAAGGATGTTTGAAATAGTTCGGCAGAAAATAGCCTACTTCATTTGTCAGTAGGGCAATATGATTTTCGTTTATGTTGCTTAGAAATTTGAGTGATAGGCTTTGTCCTATTTAATTTATGTTATTTATATTTCATAATTTTTTTCTGTGGCATTTTTTTTCTCTGCTGACAGTACAATGTTAAAATAGCCTAATATTTATATTGACACGAACACAATTTTTTTATAGCATTTATAATTATTAGAGGCTACTTAATCTCCTTCTTTTCGTTAGAGACATCTGAATGTGAGATTATGGAAACGAGACCCGTCAGATCGGGAAATAAAGCGGGTGAACACCGAGTGTATTTTAAGCGGTTGCTGAATAGAACCTTGTGGGAGCGGGACGGAAAAAAAAACAGCCCCGCGCAGACCTCCTTAAACCTTAGGTGTGTATGTGTGTGTCCCCGAATAAATAATAATAAAAAAAGGAATAAAGTTCAAAAGTCGGACTGTAAGCGAATGAGGTATGATTGCTATTCACAAATTTATTAAAATGACTGCAATCTGTTACCACAGTAGTACTTGATTTGTTTAAAATGATTTCCTTGATATATGCCTAAGGTGTTAAATTAAAAATTAAAAATCAAAATTAAAATTTGTCTAATCCAGTAATTATTTTTTTCTATTTTTGATCTGAGCACAATCAGAAAATCAGAAAACCCATTGTTATTCGTTTTTTCATTTTAGTTCAGGAAATAAATAATGGAAAAACAAGTTGTTTTTCATCTTTTTATTTTTGGTTTAAATTTGAAAAAAAAAAAACGATTGAATGAATGATCCACGGACGGTGACGGACCCATCATATTACGCGATTATTGGCCTATATAAGAGTATTTAATTTATATCCATAGGCCTACTCTGTGTAGCTGGCCCGCCATCTACTGGCTAAAAAAATATTGGCCCGTGGCCAAACTTACTTGCCGACCCCTGGCTTAAAGGGATAGTAAAATTAAATTTCAAACCGTTCTTGTCTTTCAGTCATATAATGCAGGTCTGTGGTCACGGTCTCAAAGAGTCCAAATTAAAACAATTCCCCATCGTAAGTACACATTGATGGACTAAGACACGAAACAAGCGGTCTGTGTGATAAAACAAACAGTATTTATATTGTTTTTACCTCTTATACACAGCCACGTCCAAGTGATCTGAGGGCGCGCGCGCATCCTGGTGTGTGACGTGTGCGCAGACTGGTGCATAGATATATACACTAGATGCCGCCTTAAAGACATTCGTTCCAATGAACTGCCGTAGACAAGGCGACATCTAGTGTATATATATCTATGCACCAGTCTGCGCACACGTCACACACCAGGATGCGCGCGCGCCCTCAGATCACTTGGACGTGGCTGTGTATAAGAGGTAAAAACGATATAAATACTGTTTGTTTTCTCACACAGACCGCTCGTTTCGTGTCTTAGGCCATCAATGTGTACTTACGATGGGGAATTAATTAATTTGGACGATGTGGAATTGTTTTAATTTGGACTGTGCTTGCTCTTTGAGACAGTGACCATAGACCTGCATTATACGACTGACAGACAAGAACGGTTTGACCTAAAAATATCAAAATTGAAACTACTGCGGAAAAAAAGACTCCTACATCTTGGATGCCCTTGAGGTAAGCTACAACATACCAAAATTTAATTTCAAAGTGAACTATCCCTTTAAGTCATTTTAAAAATACACGAGCCAACATGTTTCGACCAACAAGTGGTCTTCTTCAGGGCAAAGTAACACAGAGAATGAGTGACACCAAATTATAAGTTAAGTCCCACCCATAATCCGAGAAAATTCAATTAACCTAATAAGGCCTAATACAACCAATTAACCCAATAAGGCAATCAGGTCTACAGGATAGGGGAAAACTATCCCCGCCCATAGGGGGATCTCACGATAAAACCACGTCTTTTCTGTTTCCAGTCACTAGAAGCCTAGTTGTATCACTCTTCCGAGACTGCCCTCTGTAACCGGTAGGCGTGGCTTGGGAGTGTCCTCGAAGGGCAGCGAAGCAAGTGCATTCTGGGAGTTGTTGTCTTTCATCCACATGAGCCAAAAATACATTTTCTGGCTTTTCTCAGTCTAGAAGACACCAACTTCTAAAATAATTTCACATTGCTACTCTATAAATGACCCAATTTAAATACACATTCATCTTTCCAGCGGTGAAATATCCCTTTAAGCATAATGTTGCAAATTCAGTGTATAAATCTATACTTGTGGATTCTAAACAAACAAAGAAGGCTCTTTTGACTAGCATTGCGTTTCTGCGATTTAGACATCTTTTTTGTCAACAAGATTGCATGTTGATATAGTCACAGTAAGTGTTTTTAAAGATATTGATCGTCTCTTCATTTCATCTTAGTCTTATCTTTTCGTCATAGTTTTCTTTAACAAAATTAACACTATACTTGAAAGCACAAAGTCAAGTCTTCATAAATAAAGAGAGACGTGATCAAAACTGCAATGTTTTAGTCTGTAATGTTTTAAGTCTTCATACTTTGTGCACAAAGTTTGTAATTCCACATAAACATAATTTAATGAGGGGTGCTTTGAAACTTTTACAAATCTTTTGCTTCAAATCAGTGTTCAGAGTGTGTGTAAAACTGGCCACATTATGTCATCTCAGCTAACCAGGCTTCAGTATGTACTACAGTTTCCAACCTTGGTGTGCAGTCAGGTTTGAGTGTGTGCGCTGTTTGAACGAGTGTTCTCACTGATACGCATGTTGTGATTGTCCGGAGTTTTGACGAGTTTTATAGTCTTGATATTGTTTCTTATTCAAAAGCTGTGTTTAGTACATCATGAAGAGAACAGACGGCGTTTGGAGGAGGAGGGGAGGTTAACGATTCTGATGAAAGATTACCAGTGCACATTACTAAAAAAAAAACCAATGTGCACAGATAAATCACTTATAATAAACACTGCAGCATTCTGTAAAAAAAATAAGAATAGTCCATTTTGATATTATGTTAACTTTTGAATATATTTTAAACGTGCCAACTCTTCATCCAAACGCTGGATGTCAAAAGTGTCAAAAGTCATTTTATCAGTTGGTCAGTAAATAGCTGTATTCTGTACGTTTGACTCGTGTACGATAATTTTCTTCCAAATACGATAACTTTGAGCTTCTGGTATGATACTTGGACATTTCCAATCTGGCAACACTGCGTCTGACTTCAGGTTATGCATCAGACGTTTAGCTCATGTAGTGTGGACGGCAGTGGCGGCTGAAACACGCTTCAGTTTACAATATAAACTGTCTATTTCACAGGGGGAATATAAAATCTTCATATTATTTTTGCATTACCTTTATCCGGCAGTCGAGATGCAAGTAGAGAAATAAGAGAAGAAATTGCACCAGAAGAGCTGTATGAACTCATTTGTTAGTGAGTTAGTGAATGTCTGTGGGCGATATTTCACATTATCACTTTCAGATTCATGAAAGTGCTTGTATCTTTTTAAATGCTAGTAGGTAGGGTTAGGGTTAGGGTTAGGGTTAGGGTTAGGTTAGGGTTAGGTTAGGGTTAGGGTTAGGGTTAGTGTGTTGGTTGATTTGTGTTGCCAGACTGATGGCACTGTATTCTGATAACAATATAGACAGTCAGATTTTATATACGGTGTCTTTAAAGGATTAGTTCACCTTAAAATTAAAATTTCCTGATAATTTACTCACCCCAAATGACATTCAAGATGTTTTGTCTTTCTTTCTTCAGTGGAAAAAAATTAAGTTTTTTGAGGAAATAAATTCAACAATTCAACAATTTGGTTACCATTGAAGTCCATTGTGTGGGGAAAAAAATCCTGAAATGTTTTCCTCAAAAAAAAAAAAAAATTTTCCACTGAAGAAAGAAAGAAAGACATGAATGTCTTGGATGGCATTGGGGTGAGTCAATTATCAGGAAATTTTCTTTTTGAGGTGAACTAATCCTTTAACTACTATGAACTGTGTAAAACAATAGATAGAATATAGGTTTATTGTGTTGATGTTGTACTGTAAACACTTGTGCTGTTATTGAGGAGGATACAGGTGATATTAGCACAGGTTTACTGTATGTGTGGGTTTAAGGGGTTAACAGTGTCATTATAGATATATAGAATGACATTCAATTCAGTAATTAATTACAGATGTAATTACATGCAGGTATTTTTAAATGAAAATACACTGTAAAAACATGTACAGTATGTACACAATAAGTGCATTGTATCAATTGATTTATTTAAATGTTAGAACATAGTTAAAGACACTTAATATAAAGTTGGACCATAAAGGGACCATTTACTTTAATGATATATAATAACAATGTGAAAATATCACCCTATTTACATATGATTGGAGTTAATTTACATACACATGATTAACTATAAAATATATGAGCTTGTTTGTGAATCTGCCGGAGAGTTTTAGGAAGGGTCCGTGGAAGATTCATGAATGACACCCACTCTATGTTTTTTATCATCAGTCTACACTCACCTAAAGGATTATTAGGAACACCATACTAATACTGTGTTTGACCCCCTTTCGCCTTCAGAACTGCCTTAATTCTTCGTGGCATTGATTCAACAAGGTGCTGAAAGCATTCTTTAGAAATGTTGGCCCATATTGATAGGATAGCATCTTGCAGTTGATGGAGATTTGTGGGATGCACATCCAGGGCACGAAGCTCCCGTTCCACCACATCCCAAAGATGCTCTATTGGGTTGAGATCTGGTGACTGTGGGGGCCATTTTAGTACAGTGAACTCATTTTCATGATCAAGAAATGCTTTGTGACATGGTGCATTATCCTGCTGGAAGTAGCCAATAGCCAGTACATGGTGGTCATAAAGGGATGGACATGGTCAGAAACAATGCTCAGGTAGGCCGTGGCATTTAAACGATGCCCAATTGGCACTAAGGGGCCTAAAGTGTGCCAAGAAAACATCCCCACACCATTACACCACCACCACCAGCCTGCACAGTGGTAACAAGGCATGATGGATCCATGTTCTCATTCTGTTTACGCCAAATTCTGACTCTACCATCTGAATGTCTCAACAGAAATCGAGACTCATCAGACTAGGCAACATTTTTCCAGTCTTCAACTGTCCAATTTTAGTGAGCACGTGCTAATTGTAGCCTCTTTTTCCTATTTGTAGTGGAGAGGAGTGGTACCCGGTGGGGTCTTCTGCTGTTGTAGCCCATCCGCCTCAAGGTTGTGCGTGTTGTGGCTTCACAAATACTTTGCTGCATACCTCGGTTGTAACGAGTGGTTATTTCAGTCAAAGTTGCTCTTCTATCAGCTTGAATCAGTCGGCCCATTCTCCTCTGACCTCTAGCATCAACAAGGCATTTTCGCCCACAGGACTGCCGCATACTGGATGTTTTTCCCTTTTCACACCATTCTTTGTAAACCCTAGAAATGGTTGTGCGTGAAAATCCCAGTAACTGAGCAGATTGTGAAATACTCAGACCGGCCCGTCTGGCACCAACAACCATGCCACGCTCAAAATTGCTTAAATCACCTTTCTTTCCCATTCTGACATTCAGTTTGGAGTTCAGGAGATTGTCTTGACCAGGACCACACCCCTAAATGCATTGAAGCCACTCCCATGTGATTGGTTGATTAGATAATTGCATTAATGAGAAATTGAACAGGTGTTCCTAATAATCCTTCAGGTGAGTGTATATGTTTTAGACATTTATTCAACTTGTTTCCCGTTTTTTACCTTGTTGAATTAAAATGCTTTAAATGAAATGAGGTGGAGGTGGAGAAGAAACGGGTGTCCATGTGTTCTGGTGGAAGAAAGTACAGCTGTCTCAGTCCCTCAGGTGTTCTCACATCACCGCTCAAATATTGCCACGCTACAACTGAAATCAAAGATAATAGAAATATTAGTATACCATATTATTTTCTCTACAATAACAGTGGCATTTTACCCGCATCATGTATTTTGTTGGTGATGTGGCCTTGAGGTCAAATAATAGTAACTATAGAAAGTATTCTGATTATGCTACTTTCATGTTGTGAAATTTGGATTAGGTTACTAATGATGTTTTTAGGAACACTAATCCACTGAAGGCGAGCTTGAGAACCCATGTGCAGTTTATTAAAATACACCTGAATAGAATTTAACCAGACAGTGACTTGACATAAACTTAACCAAACTTAACCATAATAAACCATGTAACAAAGATCGACCAACAGCAAGTTACATTTAACAAAGCAAGATATGAGGGCTAAATATACAAGGACTAATGACATAAGACACACCTGAAAGTAATCAACACAATGAACCAATAGAAAAACATAACTAAATACCACATGACAAGACCATAAACCAATGAGAACCAGACACATGAGCCAAAGGAACCAATCTGAACATGAAGCAATGGAAGCACTTGACAACAACTGGAAACATGGCTGACAAATTACAAAATAAAAGACAAGGATACATGAACTGAGAGAGTATTAAATCATTATTGTCATTATTATCAAATTATTTATGGAATCGTCTTGTTTTTGTGGTGAATTTGCTGTTTTTTGGAATTGAATTGAAACTGTGAATCATGAATTGATTTGAAGAAAATGAATATGAAGGGTTTTGGTGGAGAAATCCCTTCAGCCAAAATAAATAAATAAATAAAGTTAATCACACGATTAAATCAGAATCCTACAGATTGTTTGAGTTTTAGCTTTATTTTAGGGTTGTTTTCTCAACATGTTCTGCTCAAACACTATCCAGAATAAGCATGGGATTTTTTAACCAACAAAATAAATGCCAAAAGCCTACACATTGTCCTACCGTCAGTGCAGTCAACTGTTGACAGCATGCATATAAAAACACTCATTTTAAAAAGCCAAATCAATAATGAAACCAGGCGCAGTTTGTATTCATGATCAGACAGGGATAACAATCTATTTACAGCAAAGAACGAATTAATAAAATGAAACACATACAGAATCCTCCAAAAAAGTATTTATCATATTTCCTTGTGGGAATGTGACTCTGTGCTTTCATTTTTCCATGCTGAGGATGCTACTATGAACATGCGCATGAGTGATGGCAGTACAAACTTTTTTTCCTGTTTCAGCTGTACTCATTATATAGCTGAGACTCTGCAATTACAACGAATGGGAGAATCTGTAACACCTAATATGGGGAAGTAAGTCCTGCCTGACAAACATGAAACATAAATATTCGAGATTTTGGTATTCCCAATTCAATTAGATAGGAAGTGTGGTTGCATGACTGAAAGCATCTGCCCGAGTGCGTTCCCAAGATGTCCAGCTAATGAACGGATTGCCTTGAAAGGAAGGTGTTTTAATTGGGCTGTGAGAAATTAGGACCATCTATCTTCTGTCCTGTTGTTTGCTTCACAGTCTCTTTGTTTTGCTGAGCGTTTGATTCTGCTGGTTGTGGATGTGATGGTCTGCTGTGTGTGTGGATGCAGGAGTGAAGCGTCTCTCTGTCGGTGTGGAGGACGAGATGCGGGGGGTTTAATGAGCTCCTCTGGGGTTCGGACTGAGATGATCAAATGCTGCTCTTCTCTACAGTCAGATAACAGGGGCTGTGTGTTTAATGATGGCTGAGCTCAACAGAGCTGCACTGGATGCCTTTACATCTGCACCAATAATGCTAATATTAATCAATATTAAGATTTAAAGTCGGCATGAAAGGGGAGTTTCACTGGTCTTTTATTCTCTATTGTGCCATATATCCGAAAGAAATGCTTCTGGAACAAGAACAAATGGCTTGATTGTGTCCGTAGGTAATTGATTGGATAGTTGTGGTTTGCGTTTGGCTGTTCTCATGTGAGTGACAGGTTGCCCCGCCCTCGTCATCAGAGAAGAGAAGAGATGCGCAAGAGGTAGGGGAAGTTATCCTGATTCAAGATTATTAAAACAATAATGATGTGCACCAATAAATCATTTATTTTGGAATAACTGATTCGGATTGGTCAACCAATGCATTCAACAATTAGAAATTTGCCAATATTGACAGTTGTCTATGGAAACACTGTACACCAGACTGATAATCCAGGTAACTGAAACCATCTCTCGTATAAAGTCAAATCGCATCACGTCAGGTTTATTTGTATTGCTCTTTTCAAAGCAGCTTAAGAGACTGAATTACTAAACATGCTTCATTATCACATCTCTCCATAGAGTCACTCTCTGTTGTTATAGACGTAACTGCCGCCATCCTGCAATCTCAGGTGTTTGTTGATGTGAAAATGACCTCCTAGGACTTCATTTTTAATATTATTGTAATATTTTTGCTGTTCATCTTGTTGCTTGAATTCTTTTGTACTTTAATGGAGTATGTTTTTTTCTAAGTGGAAGCTTTATATACAGTATAGCTAATACTGAAAAATAATTGAACCTTAAATCAAGATTTCAAGGCCACAGATTTACGTATTTGGTATTAGCTGTGCAATAAGTGGTGTAATGTGCCAAATAAACTCATTCCGGGTGAAACGAGACCCGATTACCCAGTCTTTACGTTACATCATATCTTCACTAATGTTTCTCATGTTTTTGAACCATCATCCACGTGTAGCTCTAGTACACACACACTGATCAGAGTGGAAGAAATGTGATTAAAGTTTATTCGCACATGTTTGATGTGATTAACATCGCAGTACACCTCATATTTTACTCTGATTATGAGCATTATTTCATTAAAGTCCCCCTGAAGTCAATATTTTTATCCCTTAAAACTTTGATCACCAATATTACATATTTCAATGTTTTTTCCTTGAATTTATTTTTTTTAAAGCAGTAGTTCACTTTAAAATGAAAATTAGCCCATGATTTACTCTCCCTCCAGTCATCCTAGTCGTATATGACATTCTTCTTTCAGACGAATACAATCTGAGTTATATAAAAAAATACCCTGGCTCTTCCAAGCTTGATAATGGCAGTGAATTGCAAGCAACAGTTTGAAGCTCAAAAAAGTGAATTGTGAAAATATTCACATAGACATATAAACAACATTAAAAGCTGGATTTTCACCACAGGGGGACTTTAACATAATCAGCAGGTTTACGTGAGCTGCAGTACTGTCATAAACACATTATAATCACATTATATTGATTTATGCCGTTTTATGAGATGAGAGGATGACATCACAGAGCGATTACAGGAAACATGTTTACAGTGAACAGCCTTACACCGGGAGCAGTGTGTTGTGATTGGTGTGTTTGGGAAATGCCCCGCCCCTTTCCATAACCGCCAGTTTAACACACTACTAACTAACTCAACCAGGCCCCGCCCCTTTATTCTGCGCATGAATTATTTAAATGAGGAATATTTTGACGTGTTCATTCCCAGAAGAAACTCAAGACTACAGTGGAGGCGTTTCAGGAGTTCAGAAACACTGACACTGATATAGAGAAGAACTCCTGCTGGAGATTTGCAGAGCTTTTTCATGATCAAACAGCAACAATACACACTATAGAAAGATGAACATGACGAGAAGCAGAATAGGTCCACTTTAAAACACTGTACATTCCTCAGTTAAAAATGTTGATTGATTGATTGATTTGTGTAGTTGTGGGATACACATGTGGTTTGGTGTAATTCCTGTGGCTTCATGTAAACAGTGCTTTATGGATAGCCGTGTCACATCTCTTTATGGTTTCTTCACGCAGATAATGTGCCAAGCAAAACTAGCCATGTTTACTTTTTAAGCCGGTTACGACATGAGAACAGATGTAACTTTACACAGAGTTCTACCAAAGCAGTCTCATGTTAACCTGTGTCTTACTGTCATACAGTAGGTGAAACATTCATAGTGCATGCTAGACTTCCATTCAAACATATCCAGTTTATAAATGCAAAGAAGCGAGGGAATTATTTTCGGTAGCTCTCCGCAGTACGGCACAAATGATCTCTATAAACACTGTGTTGGAAATATTCCTGTGGAAAAGCTTTGTGGAATCTGACAAAACACTTGGCACACAAACCAGTGCACAGTAGTTACGTGAGAAGGAATCTAGACAACATAAAGTATAGAATGAAAGAAAATAAGTGAGAAAGAGAAAGAGGAGGCATGTGAAAGAGAGAGAGACTGTGGCGGCCCTCGGCCCCTGAGGGCCCCTCTGTGTGCTCACTATAGATGAATGAAGGCCTGCTAACCCTTCAACCAGAATGATCTGAGCACATCATTACAGCTCGCGTCTGAAACCTGTGCGCAGCCCCGAATCCCTAATCACTCGCTCATTACAGCCTGAACCAGCTCCGCACACAATACGAGTGCGTCCATGCACACTGATGGAGTGCACATATGGGTCAATCATGTGCTTTACCTCACCTCACAGCATCACGGAGGTGCAGGGCTCAATAACACCATGACATGCTCCGTTTATTTCTCTTCTGCACAGTACATGGAGAAAAGTATGCACTGGTAGTTGTGAAAATTGCTACTTTTCATAGGTTGACACTTTACATTTTATACTATATTTGACTGCATTTTAAAATGAATATGCATGCAGTAATAATTATAATTTAAAAACTTTTTGAATTATTTGTGTATTTTGAAGTATTATCATGATTTTATTTACATTAATTTTGCTCCAAAAGTTCTATATTTTAATCAAATTATATTATTTGTACACAGTGACGAAGAGTAACTAAAATAAGCAATGCTACGGACTTTTCCGGTACATTTTTCTGTAACTCAGCTGCATTATTTAGTACTCTCGACACTGCCGATCCAGAAGATTCCTGTCGAGCAGGGCTTCTCCACGTCTGGCCCTCGAGAGTTCAGATCCAGCCCTGATCACACACACCTGAACACACACACCTGATCACACACACCAGAACACGCTGATCGAGGTCTTCAGGCAGGGAGTGTGTTCAGGGCTGGAGCTAAACTCTGCAGGACAGTGGACCGAATCAGATAGTTTGGTGTTAAATTGCATTGTGCGAGTTAGTGTGATTCAGTTATTAAAACTCGAATGCTGTTTTCCCCTTGCTCTTTGTTTTGACCTAATGGGATGCACGTGTGTGTCCTTGTGTGTGTGTCCTCCAGCACAGATCTGACCTCTGTCTGGACACTCACTGTTGCCCCGAGTCTTGACCCCAGACTGCGTGTGTGTGTGTGTGTGTGTGTGTGTGTGTGTGTGTGTGTGTGTGTGTGTGTGTGTGTGTCGTGACTCTGACCCATACTGCCTGGTTAGGACGCTATGGTATGATTAAGATTCATGTGGTATTTTCTGTTGTAAATCTCAACCACAGTTTACTATGAAAAGAAAACCTTAATTGTGATTGATTGTGATTAATGATTTTAGTCACAACATTTGGGATGTTTAAAATAATTTAAATATTTAAATGTCAGATTTTTACTTAAAACAAACAAGTTAAATTTCTCTTCATAATGTTTTCAACCTAATTTTTTAATAAAACGGTGTTGTAGGTCGGCTTATGTAAGTTTAAACTATAAGACCTTTTGATAATTGTGCATAAGCAATTACTTCTCATGAAAACTTTCTTCATGAAATAACATATGCAAGAGAGATTTATCCTTCACAACTAAATTCACAGCATCACACAGATTCTGGAACAGTATCTATAAATCTGGAGAATCTTGTGAGAATTCCTGTAAATGTAGTTTGTGTCATTCTGTCTCACTCGAGAAAAAAAAAAAGTGCTGCAAGACATTAAGAGCTAAAAATATTCACTGCACTCTTAAAGATGCAGGTTCACCAAAGAAACTTTCAGTGATCAGTTCTTAAAAGAACCATTTTTCCTAATTGTGAAGAACATTAAAAAAAATTCTAAAGATGCTTTTGTGCCAAGGAAAGATTCCATGGATGTTAATGGTTCTTCATGGAATCATCAATGCCAATGAAGAACTTTTATTTTTAAGAGAGTGAGCAACAAGAGTCTACCAAGAGTCTTCTAACCGAAAACAAACTGAGTGTGAAACTATATCAGCACTGATATTATCGATCGGTTCTGCATTGACTGAAGATATTTTAGTCCAATGAACTCATGTATTGAACATGTATTTGATTAATGATTTGATTGCAGTGATGTAACATCTTTTCAACATCTTTATTTCAGATGTTTAGTTGCTTTTCATCTATCTTTTACTCCAGCTTTATCGATTTATTATGTAACAAGCTGTTGTGGAGAGCTGTGCGTGTGTGTGTGTGTGTGTGTGTTTAATTCAAGAAGGGTCAAAAGGTTGTAATAGCTGTCAGAGAGAGACTCAGAAAGAAAGAGAGTCAGAGAGAGAATCTCTTCACTCTGGACAGTAGCATAAAATTGGGATAATCGCCATCAATTGTGCCTCACAGTGGGCTGCCATTCCTGAAAGAGTGATTCATCCCGATAGAGAGCGGATTGAGCGAGAGGAGAATGGGTCCTGCCCCCCTCCGAGTCCATCCGCTGCTCTCCCACGGTGGGCATATGCATGACATCAGCGGCTGAATGGGGCTGGCATCCTCCCGCATCCCTCTCCATGCCAGATTAAACCCAAAGGGAGGAAGAAGGGGCACTGACACTTTGGGGAAGGACAAAAGCCCTCAGATGGGTAGCCGGGAAACTTCACATGGTCCTGGCCAAGTTAGAGAGAAAAAAAGAGTGAATTCTCTGTTACCTTTCACTGGCCTCCTTTGGCATGGCATTGAGACACATCAAACACACATACCCACACACACACACACAAACACACACACATGTTGTGTTTTCATGTTTTATGGGGACTTTCCATTGACATAATGATTTTTATACTGTACAAACTATATATTCCATCCCCCTATACTACCCCTACCCCTAAACCTACCCATCACAGAACATTAGGATGATTTATGAGCTGTTTTCCTCATGGGGACCAACACATTTCCCCATACGGACAAGGATTTGTCCCCTAACCCCATAACTTAGGCATTTACCTGAGCCACACACACACACACACACTGCATTTCATCTATGATACTGGGTGAGGAATTCCCTTTCGAATAGGAACTGGCACTGAGTTTAAAGACATTTTGCCTGAAGCACAGACATTAGCCTGCGACAGTAGTGACATCACTCTAGCGCGACCGTGAGTATAAAAGGCCACCTATAGAGTACACGTCATCAGCTTTTTTGTCTTCAGGAGACCATTTGTTTTGAAGCGTGTGAAGGCGAAATTGAATAGCATCCTACGACAAGTGTTCAGTGTGTTCCCCGTGTCCGTGTTATCTGACGCTGGAGAATACACTCTACATGTGCGTTATTTGTCCCGGTGAGGATCATGAGCGTTCTGTTCTCGAGGGGGTAGCGAGAGTTTGCCAGTGAAAAAGCTCAGTCTGCACCTGTCCCTTTTCCTAAGGGAATTAGGACAGGCGTCTGCTCCCCATGGCCTGGGCCTGATGCAACTGAGGCCCAGTGGAGACTGTGATCCCGGGGCTCGCAGGACGAGCTAGCGGAGGATTACCTTCCTCATTTCTCTGCTTCCGACGCGAGCGATCTGCTGGATCCGGATGAATCATCTGATCGCGCTCCTCTGGCTTCGAGCCAGGAAGAGCAGGATGAGGCTGTTGAGGGAAAAAGTATAGTAATGGAGCCCTCTCAACCTGTCTGCCCTGCATACAATGAACTGTTAGAGGTAATGGCCCTCGTGTCTGAGAGATTTGATCTTGCTTGGAAACCGAGAAGCCGCAGATTCACAGCGAGATGGAGAGGTCCTGGAAAAAACATATCCGGCTCGCATTCATCTCTTTCATCACGTGAATCATGCGAATGTGGAGGGGATGCGAAAGCGCGGATATGCATCAGTGCCTCTCATTGATTATACACCTGTCTTTCAATTGGGGAAACATCGATGTTAAAGGCTCCGACCCTGCAGTCAAAGCTATGACGAGTAACATCAAAGCTCAGGCGTATGCAGCTGTGGGTCAGGCCGGTGGGGCGTTTCACTCAGTGGCAGTGTTGAAGGCCTACCAGGTTAAACCTGCTTAAACCTGGGTAAAGAAAAAATCCTCAGTTCCTCCCCCCATCCTTTCTGGCCCCTCCCCTCCCTCTAAGGCCTTGAGTGGGGGGGTTTGGGAAGTGCTTTTGAAGCAGCACATCAAGTGTGTCTGCTTTCTGTGAGCCGCTGTGATGGCTGTCTCTTAGGTTGAGCGTGAGGTTGAGCGTTCACTCTCCTTCTAGAGAGTAACTCTGTTGGGCCTCCGCTCACCTGAGCTGCAGCTGGACAACGACAACAAGTGTGTCGGCTCGCTGGGGGCCGCTGTGATAAGCTGTCTTTAAGGAGAAGTATGGTTGGCCTCTTATTCTAGAGCGCTGTTCGGCTGAGGCCTCTACTCATCTGAGCTGCAGCTAAGCAGTATATCAAGTGTGTCAGCTTTAAGTGTGACCTTTACCCTGACTGTTCCAAGCTGGCAGAATGACCTGCCTTGGTCTTTAGCCATTTTCAAGAAACGGCTGAAGACGCATCTTTTTCTGCAACACTTGACCCATTATTGAATTATTTTAAACTGAGAACATTAACTGGGAAAAAGCAGAATGATTGTTTTAAACTTTCGAATTCGAACTTTCAAAACTGAGCCCTGTGCTTGATGTCTTTCTGCTAATGTCTTTACTGCGGGTTGCAGAGACGTTAGTTTCAGCTGCAGTGTGCCTGAGGCATGCAAGTCCAATAAACACATATGAAGTCAAGTCAAGTCAAGTCAACTTTATTTATATAGCGCTTTTCACAATACAGATTGTATCAAAGCAGCTTCACAGTATTAAATAAAATAGTACATCAGTGTTTGTTTCTGGTGTAAAACATCCACGTTTGGTAATGCAGATCAATAGCACTGGTGAATCGATTAATCAATTTAAGTATCCCCAATATGAACAATTAAATTATTATTGTATTATTCATTATTTTTAACTATCTTGAAACTACCCAAGCAGCGTTTCACGCTCAAATGTGACGGCGGATTTAATACATTACCAAAATGTGATTACAGAATATATTTAAATTATCCATCAAATTGTCATTTTCTCCTTACTGTCTTGCGAGTTAACAATAATGCCAAAGAAAACATTTTGGCATTAGGCATTAGTTAATGCCTAAACATGTAAGTTTTACCTTTTAAATAGAATTTAGTTTAATTAATTTTTAAATTGGTCACCGGAGTGAATGGGAACATGATTTTTTGAAAATATTTGAAAATATATAAAAGTGGTTCTTAAGTCAATACTTCTTTAATGGCTTGTCAACTTTGCATTCCTCCGCTGCGTGATTCCAGCCAGCGCTGGATTGTTGTCAGCGCGAAACACATTTTTGAGCACATGAATGCTGTTCTTGTCAGTGCTGGTCTATGACTGGAAAAATAATAGAGTCGTTGCAAAAGAAATGATACATAGCTTACATGTTGCATTAAACTGGCAGATTTTAGAATGTTGTTGGCAATTATTTTGCAAGTAATTCCATGTTTAATCTTGTCTTGCCTGGATCTTTGGTGTAAACTCGTGAACTCCCTCCATGAACACCTGAGCGTTTCCAAATTCTTGCTGTCAACGCCAACGTTGAGAACCACTAAACTAGATGATGATTTACTCTATTAAATATATTACTTTTGGTTATTTTACACAAATATATGTGCTATATTTCAGTGGTTAAGACTGCATGAATGTTTTCACTTCTGAGCGCGATAAAGAAATCGAATATATTTAACGCTAGTTCATTTTTCTTCCACTTCTCTACTTATTCATCCAGCATTACATTTGTATATGAATTTTACTTTCATATATATTTTTGGTCACTTGTTTGTTTGCAATATTATGTATGTGAGGGTGACCCTAAAGGTGCATTCGCCAGAGTTTAGTTCAAGTTCACAGTGACTAGACTTGACAGATCTGACCCTGCTGTTGTTCTTACCTTTTGTCCCACATCTGCATCACTGTGCATGTTTAAATGATATGTGGATTTGCCTGTAGTCTCACACTCAGTAATTTTGAAGTGTTTTTTATTTTGTTATTGTTATTGTTTGTATTGTTTATGGCAAAGACTTTGAAGGGAATAGGGTGATAATTTCTGAATGAGACACATCCTCTGTTTTTTTATATGTCTCTCACACTCTCACGTCCAGTACGCATCCGTTCTGTTCTAAATAACTGGATAGAAACAGCCGAAAGTGAAGAGCCATCAACGTCATGAATGACCTTGTGTGCAGCTCCTTGGAATATTGAGATTTGATTGGCCAGTCACTGTTATGGTAAATTTAAATGTAGAATTACCATATGTAATGGTAAATTATGGTAAATGGCAAATTATCATATGTAGAGAATCTTAATCATAATGATTTTAATGATTTTTTTTTAAGTTTTACATAATACACAACATATTTATCATCTCTATTCTGTTATCCATCATACTTTGAATGATTGCTTAGATCTGAGTCCCCATACTTTTTGCTGTCAAGGGCAGATCACTCTGTTCTGTTTCAGTTATTCTTCTGCTATTGTTACATGGATTGATTTTACAATTCAAAACCATTCACAGAACACAATTTTATATTGGCAACTTTATTGCATAGATCTGCATTTCTCAGCAACATACTTTGCCATTGCATGCATGCGATCTCTGCGCCCTGAAGTGTGTATGTCAAAATGTCTGAGCAGCCGCTGTGAGTTCTGCCAACGCTTAACATTCCTGTATTCATGGCGACCCATCAAGCGTATGCAAGCTCTGATGCATCAGTTCTCTTACGAGAGGTTCTCTCGTATTGCGTAGTTGCTTACGCTACGGGAAAGCCTTTCTTTCTCGAGATACTGAAGCCAAAAATTATCCTTAATTTTTATAATCTTGTCAACGCAGTGCGGCAGCCTGCAGACCTAGGGCAAGCTTACTAGCGTGCCCATTGGCTGCCCTGCGGCAACTGCAGCAGCCTACCGCTGAGCCCTTGGCGTGACGTCACGACCAATGAGCGCGCTTGGCGCGCTTAATGCGTCACAGCCCGCGAAAAGGGGTGTGGCTTAGCGTATATAAACAGGGCTCGGAGGCTGCTTCTCTGATTTCTGTCTTTTCAGCGAAGCTCTACGCATCGCTGCTCTCTGAGGAAGCCGCCGTCGAATCAAGCGACCAGCACGCCGAGGATCTCAGCCTTAGGACGCCGGCCGCCTTCGCCGCCTTCAGCTTTCCCTGCCTGCTTCGCTATCCGGCGAATATATCCTTTTACTGCTCTGTGTTGTATGTGTTTGTGTGTTCGCCCCGCGACACACTTTGCATCTAAAAGAGCGCGAGGCGTTGTTGCAAATGCCTCGCTCATCCTGTGGCTCGTGCAGAGCCGCGCTCAGCGACGGAGACCGCCACGTGATCTGCGCTCTCTGCCTGGGTTTCGACCACGCAGCCCGCGCCCTTCACGGGCGGCTGCGAACAGTGTGAGGACTTGCCGATGTCGACCCTGCGGGCTCGACTCGCCATGTTTCACGATCCTCCACCTTCTCCGGCTGCCTCTTCCGGGCCGCGTAAGAAAAAACGCCGCTCTCAAAGGCCTTCCGAGCCGGTGGTTATAGCTGAGCGCTCGCCGGAGCCCCTCCCGCGAGCCTCGCTCTCTCCTTCTCCCCCGCCCTTCACCGACGCGCAGCGGCCGGCCTCTGCCCGCACTGCCGTCGCCTCAGGGGATGAAGCAGACCAGCTGGTTACTCCCCTCTGTCAAGCCGCGCAAACGGCGCCGCTCACAAGGGATGTCAGAACGGACGGTCACGGGCTATAGCTTCCTTTACGTTACAGGGAAGCTACCCCCCCCCCGGATGACGCACGCCCTCTCCCCCTCTGTTCGAGCCGCGCAAGGCGCCACTCACAAGGGATGTCAGAAGTAGACGGTCACGGGCTGGCTTCCTTTACGTTATAAGAAAGCTACCCCGCGTCTCGGTCGCGCGCGTCACTCTCCGGCCACCTCCGTTTCTCACACATTTCTCAGTCCCCTCCTAGCTCAGGCGACTAGAAATATCTATATTGCAGTAAACGAGCCTGTTATACACGCACGCCTGCAAACAAACGATGTCACAGCACATAATGACATCTTCCTGCTCTCTCTCCCTTTGTTCGAGCCGCGCAACTGCGCCGTTCTCAAGGGATATCAGAGCGGACGTCACGAGCACCGGCGAAAGGAGGAAGAGAGAGTGTTTTCGTCCCGCTTAGGCCGGACTTCCTCCAATCCTCGCATATTTCTCAGTCCCCTCTAAGTTCAGGCGGCTGGAAATACTATTATTGCAGTAAACGAGCCTGTTGTAATACACGCGCGCCTGCAAACAAACGCTCGGTCATATGCTCGCACTGACTGGAAGCTCATGTGTGCCCCTGTGGCTCAGTGGCAGAACATTAGACTTCCGCACCAGAGACCTGTGTTCGAATCCGGCTCTGGCAGCAGAAAAAAATTTTTTCTGCTTGCTTCTCCGAGCTCGCGGCCAGCTTTCTTACATACAGAAAGCAAACCCGCATCTCACGGGATACATATTTCTCAGTCCCCTCTAAGTTAGGCGGCTGGAAATACTAATGCTGCAGTAAACGGGCCTGTTTTAATACACGCGCGCCTGCAAACAAACGCCGAAACACGACGCTCGGTCATATGCTCGCACCAACTGGAAGCTCATGTGTGCCCCTGTGGCTCAGTGGCAGAATTTTACGCTTCTGCACTGGAGAACCGTGTTCAAATCCGGCTCTGGCGGCAGAAAATATTTTTTCTGCTGTCTTCTCCGAGCTCGCGGCCAGCTTTCTTACATACAGAAAGCGAACCTGCATCTCACAGGATGGTGCTTGAGTATTTATGAGCGTCTAAACATATGAGCCATCAAAGCATTTGCTCTATAACGCCGATGGTGTTACAAGTGTAGAAAATGTGCCCACTCCCATGTGCTCACTGCTACACACAAACACGGTCCCCATGGTAACGCGTTCAGAGCTCTCTCTCATAAAGCGGTCACACGCCGCTCGAGTAATAAGTGTAGTAAATGTGCCCACAACTCTGTGCTCACATCTACCTGTAACTCGCTCTGCCACTCGGTTACCCCGGGCAACAGCGGCTCAAGCCGAGGGTGTTATAAGTGTAGAAAATGTGCCCACTCCCATGTGCTCACTGCTTCACACAAACATGGTCCCCATGGTAACGCGCATAGAGCGCTCTCTCATAAAGCGGACACAAGCCGCTCGAGTACTAAGTGTAGTAAATGTGCCCACAACTTTGTGCTCACACCTACCCGCTGCTCGCTCTGCCATTCAGTTACCTCGGGTCGCACACCCTCTAAGCTCCCAAACTCTGGCCGTGTCATAAGTGTAAACTCTGCGCCCGCTCAGGTGCACGCGCACTCACTTTTAGACATTACAATCCCCACGCCGCTTTCGCGCCAGGGGTGTTTGTCAGCAAATCGCGCTCCATCCTCTGGGACCGAGCTACCGAACGCTGTACAGCCGGCCAATACTGTTTACCAGCCCCCGTGTTCGAGCACCAGCGGCGCGCACGCCGCTCCATCCTCTCTGATACAGGTTCCCCAATCCCGCGCAGCGCGGCGATCTGAACCCAGAGACCATTCGACCCCTAGCTATGCATGCGGAAGCATGGGAAGCTATTCAGGGCGCGTCAGAATGGGTGCTGAGTACTATAAAACACGGCTATTCGCTTCAATTCGCTCGTCGCCCTCCGCGCTTTCTAGCACAGACGGAGACGAAAGTGAGTTCAGAAGCTGCGCACCTGCTTCAAGCCGAAATAGCGAAGCTACTGCGCAAAAGGGCTATAGAACAGGTTCATCCTTCTCTAAGCGAGTCGAGCCTTTACAGCCGCTACTTCCTCGTACCCAAGAAGGACGGAGCGTTAAGACCTATTTTAGATCTGAGACATCTGAACAAAGCCCTCATGAGACGGCCGTCCAAAATGATCACAACCAGAAAAATCCTCGCGCAGATTTGCCCAGGAGACTGGTTTATCTCTCTCGATCTAAAAGACGCATATTTTCAGATCCAGATAACTCCCCGTCACAGGCCATTCTTGAGATTCGCCTTCAACGGTCGAGTATATCAGTACACAATCCTGCCCTTCGGCCTGTCTTTGGCACCCCGTACATTACGAAATGCATGGACACGGCTCTCGCTCCCCTGAGAAAACAGAGAATGCGAATACTGAATTATCTGGACGATTGGCTTATTCTAGCGCTGTCAGAGACGGAACTTGTGTCTCACGGAACAGCGCTTCTCAGCCATCTGGAGGATCTGGGTCTCTCGGTCACTGGACCAAGAGCTCGCTATCGCCCCGTCAGTCAATTTCCTTCTTGGAATAGAACTGGACTCGGTGGCTATGACGGCCAGACTGTCGGAGCAGCGCGCGCGCCGCATCCGCCTCCTCGCCGCATCCCTCCAAATAGGCAGCCGGGTTCCGCTGAGGACATTCCAGCGTATCCTGGGGCATATTGCCTCAGCTGCAGCAGCGCTCCAGCTGGGCTTACTGCGCATGCGCCCGCTTCAACGCTGGCTGAAAGCGCGCGTGCCCCACCGAGCCTGGGCGGCCGGCGGCTTGCGAGTCAGAGTGAATCAGAGCTGCTTTTCAGCCCTGCAGCCCTGGCTGGCAGCCGAATGATATCACACAGGAGTGACTATGGGAGTGATTTCACACCGGAAAGTTGTCTCGACAGACGCTTCCAACCTAGATTGGGGAGCGCTCTTCGAAGGCAGACCGGTCTATGGCCGCTGGTCAGACCAGGAGAATCTCCTACACATAAACTGTCTAGAGATGCTCGCGGTCGAGAAAGCTCTCAAACACTTCCTCCCATTCCTCCACGGTCACCATGTTCTAGTCCGCACGGACAATACATCAGTAGTGGCCTATGTGAATCGCCAGGGCGGTGTCAGATCAGACGCTCTGCACCCTGGCGGAACGCCTCCTCGTGTGGGCTCAGCACTCTCTGCGCTCGCTGAGAGAGCCGCGCATGTGCCTGGCCACCTGAACGAGGGCCCCGACAGACTGTCCAGGGACAGCGTTCCCCCTGGGGAGTGGTCTCAACACCCCCAAACAGTCCAGTCACTGTGGCGCCGTTTCGGCAAAGCGAAAGTCGACCTTTTTGCGTCAAAAGACAACGCTCATTGCCCAGAGTTCTTCTCGAAGAACGAGGACGCGCTGGCCCAGACCCGGCCCAGCGGGCCGCTGTATGCTTTTCCCCCGGTCTCTCTGCTGCCTCAGGTCATCAAGAGAATCAGGGAAGCGCGCCACACAGTGCTCCTCTTAGCCCCATACTGGGAGAACCAAGCTTGGTTCCCGGATCTAATACAGCTGGCAGACTCAGCCCCCTGGCCGATACCGGTGAAGAGAGACCTTTTCTCTCAAGCCCGCGGCTCGATATGGCATCCCCATCCAGAGCGCTGTCTCTGCATGCGTGGAGCCTCAACGATTACACGCTGATCTGCCAGACGGGGTCATGAACACGATCATACAATCTAGAGCCCCCTCTACGAGGCGGCTCTACATGTCGAAATGGTCAGTGTTTAACAGATGGTGCACTGCTAAGGGGCTCGATCCACAGACATGTGGGGTATCGCGAGTACTGTGTTTCCTTCAAGAGTTACTGGACGCGGGCAGGTCCCCCTCCACGCTCAAAGTCTATGTCACGGCCATTTCAGCGCTCTCTGTTCAGAGCTGGGCCGCGCATTAGGAAGGAACGAGTTCGTCATCCGCTTCCTTAGGGGAGCCAGGAGGATGAACCCCCCGCGACCCCCCTCGGTTCCTATGTGGGATCTTTCACTGGTCTTGGAGGCCCTGAAAGCGCATCCCTTCGAACCCTTGGAAACTGTGGATATGAAATACCTCACGCTCAAAACCGTTTTTCTGATAGCACTGTCTTCAGTCAAACGAGTGGTGGAACAGCTCTTTGTTTCGTTTGGCGGGCGCACCAAGGGTCTCGCCGCCTCGAAACACAGCCTGTCCAGATGGATAGTGGACGCTATTGCTGCTGCTTATGTGTCTAAAGACCTGCAGTGCCCATTGGGCATTCAAGCTCACTCCACCAGAGGCATGGCCTCGTCGTGGGCGTGGTCCAGCGGGATTCCCATTCATGACATTTGTGCAGTGGCAGGCTGGGCCTCCCCCTCCACATTTGTTAGGTTTTACAACCTGGATGTTCCCGCCTTGCAGGCGAAAGTGTTATCAGTCTAAGTCTCGCGTATGCCAGCCCACTATCTGTGCGCGGGCTACGTTGTGTGATTTAGCTCTACTGGTTGAGCTGCACTATGCAGGGAATTGTCAGTTCGGACCGGCCGTGCCGCTCCTAACCCCCTAGTGTGTGCTTATGTACGGCGCTAGCCCTCTTCGGGCCGCCCGGCTCTCTGCTATCACGTTCCCCGGGCTCTCCCTGGGACTCATTCAGTGGATGCTGGGCGCGCACGGCGTTGACAAGGGCGTTCCCGTAGCGTAAGCAACTACGCAATACGAGAGAACCTCTCGTAAGAGAACGTTTCGGTTACTCACGTAACCTCTGTTCTCTCTAGAAGAGGGAACGAGTATTGCGTAGCCCGCCGTGCTCGCACCACGAGCTCATTTCGCTTCATGCGACAGAAACCAGAGAAGCAGCCTCCGAGCCCTGTTTATATACGCTAAGCCACACCCCTTTTCGCGGGCTGTGACGCATTAAGCGCGCCAAGCGCGCTCATTGGTCGTGACGTCACGCCAAGGGCTCAGCGGTAGGCTGCTGCAGTTGCCGCAGGGCAGCCAATGGGCACGCTAGTAAGCTTGCCCTAGGTCTGCAGGCTGCCGCACTGCGTTGACAAGATTATAAAAATTAAGGATAATTTTTGGCTTCAGTATCTCGAGAAAGAAAGGCTTTCCCGTAGCGTAAGCAACTACGCAATACTCGTTCCCTCTTCTAGAGAGAACAGAGGTTACGTGAGTAACCGAAACGTTTTATTTTATATTTTAAATACTTTTATAATGGTCATATTATATCATGGGTAAGTGATAATGCAGCCATGTTTGTTTACATTGCTCCTCAGTCAGGGATTGAGAGCTTGTTACATTTACGACACATAGATTCCACTTCTAGGAGAAGAATAACTATTGTCAATTTATATTTGAAAGGTTATTTTCTCAATTATATGAACATATAGGACATGTTAATGTCATGTTTAATCTGTTTGGTTTCGTTTTCTCTGTGTTTTGTTCCTGTTTTGCCTTCTAGTTAGTTTCCATAGTTCATAATTAGTTAGCCTGTTCTGTTTTAGTCAGTTATCCACAGTGTATTTAAGCTCTCAGTTTCATGTGTTCCTTTGTCCGGTCTTGTCTATGTTACATTATTCTCCTTAGTTTTAGTTAGTGGATTATAATAAAGACTGTTTTGTTTCTCTACTCCTTCATCGTGCGCTCTCAATACAACCTACTCCTCACATGCTAGATATCAGTGTGTTTTTTACAACTATAAAAAAAATGTAACAATCTGAAACGCAAGTATCAAACACGAAACGCAAGTAACTTTGTGGGCGGCGCAAATCTAAGATGTGTTGGTCTGAAGTCGCTTCATTACTCATAGGTGTGGTTTGGGCATAGCGTGAAATAAACCAATCAGAGCGTCATCTCACATTCCCTTTAAGAGCAGGCACGCTTGTTCCATGGCGGATTGCTATTATAACGGCGGATTTGCCAGGAGCGGTTCACAGCCGAGGAGACCGACGTTCTCGTCAGGGCCGTAAAACACAGAGAGTGACATTGGGGACGGAGAAACACACCCAGATTAGCTTCGGTTAAACAGGCATATGATCATTTGGGTAAATGTGTAAGCTAGATTTATGCCTATTTTTTCACATCTTCATGGACACAACAATGATTTCCCTCATGTGGAATATTTTTCCTTGTAATAATGTATGGTTTACAAAAATGAAAACTGCTGCGTCTGTGTGTAGATGAGAGAAGCAAAGTGTGTGTGTGTTGTGCACACGCTACATTGATTATGGTCAAGCATGCGCCCTTAAAATAGCATGAATAACGCGCCACTGACTTTAGACAAGGTTTCTCCTGGTCAGTGGAGGAATTGTTTTCTGAAACTGCAAAATAGCACCAGGGAACGTTTGCGCCGGATCACGCCTCCTCTTTTCACTGAACCGCCCCCGGGAGCGCAAGTTCATTCCCTAATTTACCGACGTGCGTCTGTGGAGGGAAAAGTCCGCTGTGCGTCGGGTGCAAAATAGGAATGATACATGCGTCGCTGTACAAAGTCAATTGCGCTGGGTGCAAGATAGGGCCCACTGTCTTTGTATTTTGAACGTTGTTTGAAAACACTGAAAGTTTGTGATTATATAAATCCTATATGAGCGTGTCAATCTCTGGCAGAGCATGAAAGCTGATTTGTGTTTAGCAGTCTTGTAAGTGTGATTGTATTGCAGCTTGCCTTGTGACAGGCATGGTTTCGTGGGCCGGTTACAGCGTTTCAGAGGGCTGTAGTTTATGGACCCCTGGCCTAAATACTGTTTGGCAGAGAGCGAGAGACAACCCCGTTTAGGTCTAGGACGACTGGAATCCTTGACAAAGGGAACTTGGACATGTTTGTAGCTCACTTTCTTGGCTGACTGGATCACCTTCTGCTGTTTTGCCATCGTGAATGAAGCAGCTCACATATCTGGCACTGACGCATGCCTTATTACCACAGTTCCAGATGCCCAATGCTATCCTCGAATATAATGCTTGCTCAGTGTGTTAAACGTGAATCCATAAGTGTGAGTCTTAAGTCTTTTAACAATGACCAACACCGTTGACATGTTTTTGTGCAGCAAAGCAAACATTTAATATGTAAGTTATACAAACTCATGCAATACATCTTTCTCATATGGGCTAGAATGACTCTGTGTGTGTGTGTGTGTGTGTGTGTGTGTGTGTGTGTGTGTGTGTGTGTGTGTGTGTGTGTGTGTGTGTGTGTGTGTGTGTGTGTGTGTGTGTGTGTGTGTGTGTGTGTGTGTGTGTGTGTGTGTGTGTGTGTGGGGTTCAGGTAAAACCTACATATTGGGGACAAAATGTCTGAAATGACTGGAATAACCAAAGCCATTTAACAGAACAGGAATCATACATCAGTTAACAACACACCAAACTTGAAAAAGGTAGAACGTTTGGATGATAAATTTTCACTTAGACATCAAAAATAGCAAAACTTCCTGATCTCCATCTGTTCCTTGAAGCTGGCGACGAGATCTACCCGTAGGGAAACCAGCATTGCCTCATTAAGACAGACACATGTGCCGTTCTGCCAGTTCCTCTAAACACGCATCCAATTAAAAATGTGAAATTACACAAGATCACACATGATCAGCCAACATGAACACCAGAGTGTCACGTCTGTGAGAGGGAGCAGTGCTAATGCGTTTGCAGGGTGTACATGTGTATTGCTTATTTTCACACCATATTTTCTGACCTAATTTTATTTATTTCTCAGATTCAAAGTAAACCTATATGTGGATTAAACAGGATTTTAAGAGCGGTCATGTTAAACGGTGCTGATATCTGACATAAACTGTGGATGTACACTGACTGATTTGAGAACCCTATTAACCTTATAGCAACATTATTTTGCTAGAGTAGTAATAACGGGCCTTTAAAGTGTATTATGAGAAAATTTAATTGTTTTTAATTTTTTTTTTTTACTGCTAACAAATTAACAAAGGAATCTCTCTAATATGAAATAAGACAAAGCAGACCTGCAGTATTCAGGCCTGGTTATAATTTTATTCTAATAACCTGTTACTAAACGTGTCCTCTGATGTTCATCAGACATCACTTAATTTGCTGAACAAAAACTGTATAAATATAGTTCCTATTAGTAGGAACCCGAACACAGGGTGATGATGCCATGGCAACACATCAGTGCTATAGAATCGTGTCAGTTGATTGGCTGATGGCACTAAAACATTGCTCATAAGGAGCTGTCAGAGCCTCCTTATAAATACACACATGGTGCCATTGTGTCTGATTTTTCTTTCTGCAGTGCACAGTTTGTCTCAGCCGGTTGTCCAACAACTCGTGAAATAATTCCACTTTTGAGTGGCAGTTATGTGGCTTCAGCCTTGCACACTATGACGGTCTCGAAAGCCTGTCAAGCTCATTTCAAGAGGCACAGCAGTGGATGCCGAGGCTTGACACTGAGGGCTACCAAGCGAATGACGAATGAATACTGAATTTTGTTCAGATGCAACTCCTTTGACACTTAAGGTGTATGTAGTTCCTGCTTTAAGATTTGGCTTTGCCTAATAGAGTCAGTGCATTTTCTAGTGTTTTCACCCCTGGACATTCGGGCTGAAAGTGAATGGAAGTTTGACTCCTGGATCACAAGTTCTTATCGGTCTACATTTTATGTATAGCTATTGGTGTGCTACTATGCTTGCCACATGGGCTGAGCTACTGTTTGCATGGCGTGACTGCATATCATTCCCATAGCGTCATCTTGCAGCGTTGAGTTCCAACAAAATGGAAAGTCTAGTTTACTGATGTAACCCTGATTCCCTGAGTGGGAACAAGACGCTGTGTAGCTTCTTGGGCTTGTGCCCTTTGCAGACAAATCTAATGCAGTGGTGCCAAGTATGGGCGAGTAAGGCTCCTTATGGGCGTCATCCATCAGCCAATGAACTGGCGTGATTCTGTAGGACAACGTGACCACTGATGTGTTCCCATTGCATCATTACGCAGCGTCTCGTTCCCACAAAGGGAACGTCTTGGTTACGCAAGTACCCTTGTTCCCTTTTTGTCAGTCGCGTTCAACGTTACGTCAGAACAACTGACGACTCGGGATCCCAGTTCATCAGTCGTTCTGACGTAACGTCGATTGTGACCGACTAAAAGGGAACCAGGGTTACCTCATTAACCTAGATGTTTTCTTGTTATTTGTATGATTTTTATGTAAATGCCAGCTGTCCCTTCACATGCTCATGCCATGACTCCACCTATTTACTCTTTTGTCTGTTTTTGTCTGCAGTTCTGGAAACATGCCGAAGCACGTGGAGGTCAGAATGCATGAGAGCCACCTGGAGCCCATTGAGGCGAGGCCGAGGTCCAAATTTATCACAATATGCCAGAAGCTGCGCAAGAACTTGCTACTCACACTGACTGTCCTGGGTGAGTGCTCTTCAACATTTGACAGTGATGAACAGTTTCACAGCACTCGTAGCATCATTACACATAGAGCTATGCTGAATATCTGGACAGGAGAGGCTCGGAACACCACGGGAAACAGCTGACTGTAAATCCTGCTATTTGTTTTAAACCTCCGTCAAATAAAGTGAAATAAATTGTGGGGAATGAGTATTTCTGCAGAGAAAATATGCTTTCACTTACTGCGACTGAAGCATTGTTGAACACAGTATATATTTGAACAGGTGAATATGTGATGAGCTCTAGAGTGTGTGTATAGCAGTTAGTGTCTCTGTGAATAAATCCGGCGTGGGCGGGTGTGATACATGTGCGATATGAGTGTGTTTCAGGACGTAACAAACAAACTTCTTTGCAGGATTATAAAGCCAGAAAGTAATCTGCCTCAGCATTAGTGCTGTAAAGAGTGTTAGGTCCATGTAGAGCTGAACGGCAGAAGACTGCACTATTCCCAGAGCCTTCACTACACACAGATCTGGATAATGACGCCTCATACAGCATTGTTCCACAACACAATATCTGAAAACATGCTGTGTGTATGTCATGGTACATATGACTACCCAGACCTGAATTTCAAGACTCAATAAGACTTTTATTTTTTTGTCCAATTTCAGCCCACTACACATGATCAGTCAATCATGCCATTTTTTCATATTTATTTAACATCTGCCTTTGGTTTCAGAGGACCTTAACTGGGTGGTGAGATCATTTGTTTGGAATCACATATGTTCAGGAATACTTTGTCCAAATGATCCAAAAGAAGGGCTTCTCTTTTCCCCATCCCAGGTGTGATTTTGGGAGCGGTTTTTGGTATGCTGCTGCGTGTCGCTTCTCCGATCGATGACAACATTGTCATGGTCATTGCCTTCCCTGGAGATATTCTAATGAGGATGCTGAAAATGCTCATCCTTCCCTTAATCATCTCCAGCTTAATCACAGGTAACACACAAACCTCCTCTTTTAACAAGCCGTCGACTGTCCACATACTGTACAACAACTTCTACTGATAAATAATGCCTGTGTGTGTTATATTACACTAACAAACAGAGGGAGAGAGATCAATACTCCTTAACCCTTATGCCTTTTGAAAATATGGTCATATCATTGATGTAATAAAGCCAAAATCTAGTGATGCAGAGTAATGTGAGAAAAACTGTGCTCTGTCTTTTTAGGTTGCACTGTTCTCATAACTGATGTTTGCTTCTGCTTCAGCTGCATTGTTTACTGTATTTACTCTTCAGAGTCAAAGCATTCTCTACGGTGTTATTTACAGCTGGTCACTTCATGCGCCTCAGTGATTTGATTATTTACTATTCGATTTGCACATTCCATTTTACACTTGGCAAAATTAACATATCTTTACAAAATGGGAATAAATCTGATGTCAAATTCCTGTGTTTGCACTAAATGAGACTCAACTGAGCTCCCGAACGCCTCCTCCTAAAGTCTATATTGCAATCTGTCTCAAGCGCTTGGTCTCTTCATGATTATATATATATTCCTGTTAGGACTGAACGATACATCGAATTTTCATCGTCATCGCGATATGAACTCGCGCGATGAACACATCGCAACAGACAGCCTGACACGATGAATAACACCTGGTTCAGATTACAAGATTTTTGTGTCTGTTACGATAGTCACGGTGTCAGATTACTCGATTTTGACTCCTAAAATCTTGTCGTGTCACGGACAAGAAACATGTCAGACTACACGTTGCTTTCCAACCAGTCATCGCGTGCCGTCACACGCACACATTCACTCGCAAACACACACACACACACACACACACACACACACTGTCCCTCACTCACTCGCGCTAAATAGTAATCCAGGCAGGTAATAAACGTTTGACCTATCACGCAAATAACCTATTAAAGCACTAAGATGGGAACAGTATATTCTATTTTACAATGTCTATTTCAAAAAAAAATAGCTAACATTGATGTTAGCGATAGCTAACATTCACATTTGAATATTTATCGCAAGTCATATCGTCATCACAATATTAAACAATGTTATCGCACATCGCAGCTTTTCCTCATATCGTGCAGCCCTAATTCCTGTAGTTCAATCAGTAAAGCATGGCGCTAGCAAAGCGAAGATCATGGGTTTGATTCGCAGGGAATGCATGAACTGATAAATGCAGTGAAGTGTTTCTGGATAAAAGTGTCTGCTGAACTGAAGTGTTTCTGGATAAAAGTGTCTGCTGAATGCATAAATGACTGTATGGCTGTGAAGTGTAAATTCTTAAATAACACAAAATCTTAACAAAAACTGTCCTTCAATGTCTGTGTATTCATTCATTTTAATCATGTAAGAGATAAATCATTGAATGCGGAGGGCAGATGTGAAGGAAGTCTCTCCTGTAGAAGAAATCCCCTTTTCTCAGAAAGAGAAGGGTCTTTTTTCAGTCATTATGTTTTGTGAACATGTTTAAATATGTTAAACTTTTGGTTTGATAACTCATTTTTCATGCCCTCTGTTTTACCATTAACAGACAACAGTGTCCAACAGACATTCACAAAAGTTCTTTAATATATTTTTAGATAATTAAACTTCTCTAAACTTTAATTTTCCCTCATGCCAATTCACTGAGGTTTAACACAAAAGTATAGAAAAGGGTCATGATTCCGTTTAGTGGAGCTTTTGCATGTCTTTGTGGATAGCAAGGGTCAGGCTGTCATTATTGCTATTTAAACTGCTTTGTGATGAGATATAGTTATATTTTTGTTATATCATATGTATTATTTATCATATATATAAACAAAGTTACGAGCTCGTAAATGTATAACTTTAGCTTTATTTTAGAGGTGGATTTACACAGCAATCACATTCACAGGATTCTTGTGCACACACAAAAGAAATAAGATGTGTGCTGATTGTCATAAAAGGGATGTTTAAAGATTTTTACTCTATGACTGCTTTCATAGCAATGCATTAAAGCAGATTGAGCTAGACTAGAGTGATAAAAGCTATATATCAAGACATTTGAGCTGGTGAATATGAAACAATGACATGACATTTCCCCAACCAAGGTCTGGCTGGTCTGGATGCGAAGTCAAGTGGTCGCCTGGGTTCCAGAGCCATGATCTATTACATGACCACTACTATCATTGCTGCTGTGCTGGGCGTGATCCTGGTGCTCCTCATCCACCCTGGAAATCCAAAACTCAAGGAGAATCTCGGAGAAGGAGCTAAGAATGATGAGGTTTCCAGTCTGGATGCCTTTTTTGACCTTATCAGAAACCTCTTTCCTGAGAACTTGGTTCAGGCTTGCTTCCAGCAGGTACGACGCCAGTTGATACAGCATACGTGTTATGTATATATGGCTGGGGGAAATAAAATAACTGATGCAGCATCCGCAAAGTTTCCACATTCATTTGGACATTCACTGTGAAAATATAATTCATTAGTTTCTTATGTAAATACAGCACTAGTAAATACCTGCATGTAATTACACTGCTGACTGAATGAACACTTAAACACCAACACCAACAGCTATATGTACTGTGTCATCACACTAAGCAGACTGTATTAAATGCTTAATGGTTAAGCATTTAACACAGTGGGACAGGAACAGGAACTTTAAGTGGGACAGGAACTTGCAACAAAATGGTGAATTGATTGAGGTGATGTTTAAATGCACAGATCCAGACCGTTGTGAAGAAGGTAGAAGTTCAACCTGACCCCGTTGACCCCAACAGCACCATGTCTGACTTTCTCTCTAATGCCACCAAGCCACCGCCCATTATCATAGACAAGAAATCTCTAGAGTTCAAGAGTGGAATGAATGTGCTGGGTAGGGCAATCATTCTCTCAAATATCTTTAGATAAATCCTTACCCTTTCATTTATTTATCTTTTTTCATCTTTGTCTTTCAATATGTTCCAGGTCTAATTGGATTCTTCATTGCCTTTGGAATTTGCATGGGCAAGATGGGAGAGAGAGCTAGGCTTATGATTGAGTTCTTCAACATTCTCAATGAGATTGTGATGAAGCTTGTCATCATGATTATGTGGTCAGTTGGACTTTTCATGTCCTCTAGCTGAATAAGAAGTCTAGTGATTATGTTTTATACCGATGGACTCACATTATGGACTGACTTTATACGTAGGTACTCACCCTTTGGCATCGCCTGCTTGATCTGTGGAAAGATCATCTCTATTAAAGATCTGGAGGTGGTGGCCAGGCAGCTGGGGATGTACATGGTGACGGTTATTGTTGGTCTGATCATCCATGGTGCCATATTCCTGCCATGCATCTACTTTGCAATTGTGAGGAAAAACCCCTTCACATTCTTCATGGGAATCTTCCAGGCCTGGATCACGGCTCTGGGCACAGCTTCTAGGTATGAAGTTACACTACATGATCTACATTCTATGTAGCCATACATTTGTAAAAAAAAAAACATTAAACCATACATTAAACATATATATTTACATTTTGTATCCATAGTGCAACATAATCACAAACATAATGTATTATCAGAGTCAGAATAATCATTTTTGTCTTTTCTTCTTCTAGTGCTGGCACTCTGCCTGTAACTTTCCGTTGTCTTGAAGAAAACCTTGGTATTGACAAGAGAGTTACACGTTTTGTGCTTCCAGTTGGAGCAACAATTAACATGGATGGAACAGCCCTTTATGAGGCTGTAGCTGCCATTTTTATTGCCCAGATGAACGGAATTTATTTAGATCCTGGTCAGATCGTCACTGTCAGGTAATAATAGGTTGGTTCGTAATTATATTATGAACCAACATCCACCTAATAATTCATGCACTGTGCACCAACTAAATGTTATAATTATTAAATGTTTTTTTGTAGGTGAATGTTCAACAATATGCATTTGTTCCTCCCAAGTTTTTTCCCCCAAAACACCCAAATGTAACATTTCACTTACCAGAAACTGCATTATGCATATCAAATAAATAGTGATTTTCTTATTAGCTGTGAATTTTTCTTGTCCTCTGCTGAGGCATACAGTAGCACCAAATCTTAAATAAAGTATAAATAAGTTAAAAACACCTAACACACTAACAAAATAGTCTAATTTTTAAACTAAGGTCAGTTCAGTGTCAATCCAGTTCTGTTCAATAACTGTGTAAAGTTCATCAATTATAAAATTAGTCCAATTCAGCTATGAAGCAGCTCTGTAGAATAAGAGTGAAGTCCTCATCCAGCTCAGATCAGTTCTTATCCATTAGTGTCAGTGCAGTCAGATCAATTATATTAGCAAAGCAAGGCAAGGCAAGGCAATTCATTTATAAAGCACTATTTAAAACAGTTAAACAGTTAAACACCAATGTGCTGTACAATTCTTAACCATGCAAAAAGCAAACATACAGTCCACACCAATATTACACAACACAGCAATAGTAGTAGTAGAGGTGAAGGAGGAATGGAGGGGGCTTTGGAAGTGGCTGAGGCGATGGTACAGGGAAGACAGTAGATGAAGAGGGGATGGTGCAATACGGACGACGAGACCCCGGCGATGATGATGAAGGGCGTCTGAAGGCACAGACCCAGAGATAACAGCCCATGGTGGAGACAAAGGAGGGAAGAGCCAAGGTGGTGTGGAGGCAGATGTCAACTGGGCGACGGCCGACGGAAACAGAGCCGATGGATCCCAGGACGCAGACGGAGAGCCGACTGATATGAGCGACATCGCTGGCACAGGACGATCATCTGAGGTGGAGCCAGACTGCCCGAGAACTGAGGTGATGGCGATGTGATGGAGGACTGAGGCATAACCAAAGGTCCGTGGCAGAGGTGGAGTGATAACTGACCAAGGGGGAGCCGGTGGGACGAGGGAACCCGGTGGAGCCGTAAGGCCGAGGATGTCTGGAGGAGCTAAGGTGAAGCCGACAGGTCGATGGGCTGAGACTGAGCAGGATGATCTGAGGCGGGAGGCTGAGCCACTGGATCTATCCGCTAAGGGTCTGATGGTGGTTGTAGGACCTGAGGCTCGTCCGACTGTGTTCTGGACCGAGGGTAAATACACTCTAGACACCGGATGATATTGTCCCTCCAGTTCAGCCCTGAGGTTTCTGGGAGGTCTACGGGGTGATGGTAATTCACCCAATCCAGAACAGTGACTTCAGGGTCTCGTCATCAAAGGGGCTGGTGACGGCAAGAACGCAAAATTTCTCCATTAAAATAAAAAACGTGTGGCTCTTCTGAGCCACAGCAGCGAAAAAGTATTCCATTATTGGGTCCGATATTCTGTTATGCTAAATCCAAGATGAAGATGAAGCGAATATAATGCAAGGTTTATTCCTTCTTCAGGAAGATGGTTTATCTGCCCATGCTTTATTTGCTTTGAGTCATTGGATTGATTGTGTTTCAGCAACTGACAATGTGTGGAATGATTGTTGGAACACAATGGCTTTTTGGAAGTATTTATCTCTGTGTCCTCACGAGTAAGAACATGCAAGGTAAGTGCGTGTAATGTTTGGTCGTTTGGCATTTGCCAACTGTGCTCGAATGGACTTGTTGAACTGGCTGCACTTTTAAAATGAAAGTGTTTCTCCCAAGGTTCATTTCAAGGAAAGAAGGGCAATCTGTTATCACCCATCGCTCTAATTCTGGGGTTCACAAGGTGCTGCATGAGCTAGAGTTTTGGGGATTCGATGTTGAGCTTGAGGCATTTGACAGATCAGACAGTCTCTGCTTCTCTCTCACTCTGTGCAGTGTATTCTCTGAAGAGTTTGCACATAAGGAGTTGGTATCAAGTCTGGAAACTCACAATGCAATTTCTATTAACTTGTATTATGTCTCCGTTTTCTATCACTGCAAATGATTTAGCACTTTTGGCAACAACATTCTGCTCACACGATCAGTCACTTCATGACTGATTTGCATGTTCAGGTTACATTGTGTTACACATTTCAGATGACAACAGTTCAACTGTGAGTTTTGGATACAATAATTTCTCATTCATGCTCTACGCAATAATGCCATTGGAGCATAGGAGCAGTGCTCACGACCACAATGTCATGATTTCAACAGTGTGTGTCCCTATGGGGATGTTCATGTTAAATTGGCTGTACATTCTCCCGTTTTGGGATGGGCTAATCAGAAAACCATGTCAGACTTTTTAGACCTATCTGTCTTTCTCCTCGCTGTCCTTGGGATTTGTCAGTTCTGTTTTCAGAGGATTCAGTAGTACAGCGCCTGACATGTCTGGATGTCTGACATTTCTGTCCCTGGATGATTACTTCTGCTTTCACATCATGATCTGGCCTTTTAGTAAAAAAAACATACAAACAGTTTTCTTGACATTAAGATTTAAACATGATTTGATCAGTCAATTTCTGTGCCGCCTGTTGTCGACTTTTTGCATGTACATACATGACAACATCATCAGCATACATTTGACAAATAACATCTAGAGGAAAGACATTTGGTAAATTATTTGCATACACACTAAACAACAATGGACCTATGATAGGAGAAGAACATCACCTGGTTTTACCTCTGATGCTGTGAGGATCACCGTCTCTGTTGTATTTCGCCGTATTTCCGTCTCTGTTGTTGTCGCATGTTGATGTGGAACAGAAGGCAATGTTCCAGATTAAACTGATAATTACAAAGGGAGTGTACTAGCTAGAGGTATTGGAGTAAATCCGATGCAGTTGGTGTACTTGCCTTCATTTAGGTGACACTCACATGACCCAACATTGTGTGATTGGCACATTGTCTAAGGGCAAAGTACAATGTCAAGTGACTGTAGGGGAAGAATGACTTGAAGATGAAGGCGGATGGGGAAAGTTTACTGGAGGTGATCAGGATGGAGGTGTAGCAGTCACTTTGATCATCATCTTCGTCCCCTTCTTCCCTTAGGAATTTTGCTATGTGTTCCACCTGTCATTTGTCATACTGTTTAAGTTTGCTGTGAAGCTGGGCCATGTCGGCAGCCTCATCTTTCTCCTTGTCAGATATAGACTTGAAGAGTTTCCTCAGTGAGCCCATACTCAAAAAGTCTGTGGAGCTTGAAGTCTGTGGTGTCTGTGGCTGAATGCTCACCCTGTCTGGACGCAGGCTCTGCTTGACTAGTTCTAGCGCCGAAGCTGCTGCTCCTTTCTGCTCCCCTGACTCTCTTCTGATAATGTGTGAGGAAAGGGCAGGCTATAGTCAGGGATGTACTCCTCCAGATGCTTGGCATGCAACACTGCATTGAGAGTCTATCAAAAGTCTTAATATGAGGGAGAGCAGTGGATTTATCTTCTGATGACAATAGTTGATCTGCCACATGAGAATCTAGGCTTATTCTACAAACTAGAATGGTGCTGGGCTGAGAAGAGCATCTATCATTTAACATATAGTTGTGATTCTATATGGACTAGTCATTCCTAGGGATTCCCCTAAACATGGGCTACTGCTGTAGTGTCTCGTTCTCTTATTAATGGAACCGGGGTAATATCCATGACCCGGAAGTTTTACTTTCCACTGTACTAGTTTCGATGTTGAAAGTGACATAATGACCTATGCTAATTATCATTAATATATAAGAAAAGTAAATCTAAGTAATCCATTTCCATAATAACAAAATATATATTACATGTAAATAATGCATAATACAGTTTCTTTGCCTATTTTAGCTTCATTTTCTTTTGACTTTTGTCAAAAAGTTGATGTACCACATCAATATTCTACAAAGAAAAGGCTCCTATACTACATATTGGAGAAATGTGCACTGGAGAAATGTCTGGCTGCTTGCCCAGCCTCAATAACCTGTTGAGCTAAATTCAGAACACCTTTGTCTAGTGGGCTGTATATTTTGTACATAACCAGTCATGTCTTTTGCCGTTTTTCACTTGCTCTGGACAAGAATTTCTACTAAATGCTTTGTATGTAAATATGAATGAAACATCAGTGCTTGCATTCCCATAATTTAGTCTTACAGCAACACTTGCCAGTGTTGGAGCGGCGAGTATCCCCAGTGCTGGACTGGTCACCATGTTACTTATCCTGACAGCCGTCGGGCTTCCTACTCAAGACATCAGTCTGCTGGTGGCTGTTGACTGGCTTCTGTGAGTATTCCTAATCTTTATCCTGATTATGACTTTTTAATGTTAACTGAAGGCATTTCCTGAAGTTGTCAGTAGCCACGTTTCCATTATCCTTCAAATTGAAAATTGAAATTGAAACTGCCCAATGGACACACGTCAATTTAGCAAAAACTCCCATATATCACAAAAAAGTTTTTATGCTTGCATGAGGTAGTTTTTCAGGCAATTTGAAAAAGGAATATTTTGCAAAACTGCAATGGAAACAGTTTTTGTGCATTTACAGGTCACCTGATGATGCAGTATGTTTGGACAGAAGATGAGAGTTCTTTATTAAACTCATAAAAGACAAAAGAATTATGGGAATACTGGATTCTAAACCACAAATAAATGCCACAATCAAGACCTTGAAGCAGATTTGAGGAAGAAACACACATAAACACCTCATGCGTGGCCCAAGAATAAGGGGCTTTCTTTGCCATTAATGATTGGATAACATGCCTACATTTCATTTGATTAAAGGGGTCATGAACTGACGAATCAAAATTTCTTTGAGGTTTTGACATATAAGAGGTCATCATATTATAAGAATATCCTCAAAGCTTCATTCCAAAATCAGCTTTTATTGTTACCAGGCCCAGCGAACGACTCGTCCTGGAATGTGCCTCTTTATGATGTAATAAGGTAGCGGAAGCTTAGGCCCCGCCCACTGGCGTTAGCGTGATGAGGAAGAGAGTAGAGCACAGGGTCACTCACTGGACTAAAAATAGCATTACCTTCAGGAGGATCCTAATGCTAGGAATGTGGATATTTATTTTTAACAGTGGGAATGAGTAAACATTATTTATTCATATTCGGTACATTTCACTGGATTCTATGGTAAATCAGTCCGCAAATTCGGCGCAGGCTTTTACGATATGGACTCTACAGTATTGCCACAACATGTAAGTAATTGTAATGTTGTGGCAAATTGTAAGTAATGATTCATGTAGCTACAGTCAGATGTTCTTTGTCCTGTCAGTAAATCAAATTGGTGTCACGGTTACCGTTGGTTTCTGCACTACATTACCCAAGATTCCCTCTAGCACACCTGCACTCACTCTCAGGATCATTAATCACCCGCACCTGTTCCCAATCATTAACCTCATCAGTCAACGCATAAAACATTCCCTGTGATTTCAGTCTGGGTCAAGCCTCCAACAGGAACAGACCATAATCCGTTGTCTCCGTTTCCTCTGACACATCCAGACTTCAAGCTGTAATGTATACTTACCTGAAACACTCACCTTTATGTCATTGTTGTGCTGTCTTCAGAAATCCTGTCTGAGTCCATGCTGCCTGAGATCCTGTGTTCCTTTGAGTTTCCAGTGTTTCAACTGAGTTTGTTTGATTGCCGATCTGCATCTGAAAGAGAAGAGACAAAGATTACTGAACTGAGATTGCTTGACGTCAACTTATCCAAAGTGAAAGTGCTTACCTGCTTTTCACCCCACAACGAGTTTCCTTCACGACTTCTGCACTTAAATTGAGTGAATACTCACCTCGCACTCTGATCATCTGTAAATAAAGCTGTGTTTGATTCACTTACCTCTGTCTCCTGGTCTGTATCCTGACAGAAGGCTTGACCGCATACCGTTATGGATCCTACACAGCCCGCAGACCGTGTTTCTGTGAACCCCAAGGAATCCACTATTTTCAACCAGAACGGTAGGACTCTGGAGGAATTTGCTAAAGTTTTCCTTTGCCTTTATCAGGATGGGAGCTGGGATGAGGACTTCCTTCAGCAACAGTTCTGGAGCGGGTTAGACGATCCACTTGCCCAGATACTACTGTTGGATGATCTCGATCTACCTCTCATCAAACTCATTGACCGCACGCTGTGGGTGTGTGGTTCATCACTCACTGTGGAGGACATCCAGTCTGATCTCCACGTCCAATCTGCTTCCCTCGTCAACGCAACTAAACCCAGGCATCCAGTCAGCCCAAGCCTGCCCGAAAAGGTAACGGTCCTTCACCGCTCCGGACCCATAGCGGAGATCACCTGGCCTAGGTCACGAAAGCTGGTTTCAAACAGTGCTGATCTGACGTCCAAGTTATTTGACCCCGCTTTAATGTCCGTCCGGGGAGCTCGCAGATCTGCTCTACGTTTCACCAAATCCACCAAACCAGTCGTCTGCCCAGCAGAGCCAGAGCCAGTCCTCGAGCAAGAGCCAGAGCCAGTCCTCGAGCAAGAGCCAGAGCCAGTCCTCGAGCAAGAGCCAGAGCCAGTCCTCGAGCAAGAGCCAGAGCCAGTCCTCGAGCAAGAGCCAGAGCCAGTCCTCGAGCAAGAGCCAGAGCCAGTCCTCGAGCAAGAGCCAGAGCCAGTCCTCGAGCAAGAGCCAGAGCCAGAGCCAGTCCTAGAGCAAGAGCCAGAGCCAGTCCTCGAGCAAGAGCCAGAGCCAGTTGTCGGCCCAGATGAGCCGAGTCCAGTTCCGAGTCCAGTTCCGAGTCCAGTTCCGAGTCCAGTTCCGAGTCCAGTTCCGAGTCCAGTTCCGAGTCCAGTTCCGAGTCCAGTTCCGAGTCCAGTTCCGAGTCCAGTTCCGAGTCCAGTTCCGGAGCAAGAGCCAGTCTTCAAGCAAGAGCCAGAGCCAGAGCCAGCCTACGAGCAAGAGCCAGTGCCAGTCTTCCCAAAAGCTCTTTCTTCGCCGCTGGTCTCACCCAGCTTAAAGCCCTCTTCGCCGCTGATCCTGCACAGCCCCGAGCTGCCTTCGTCGCTGGTCCTATCCAGCCTAGAGCTGCTTTCTCCCCCTGCCTCATCTAGCCATGTATCAAAACCTGACAAGTTCTCCATTAAAATTTTGGGGGGGCGCAGTATACCTGCTAGGGGGACCGCGGAGGTCTTTACGACAAGGTTCCCAGTGTCACCATGGCAACCTGAAAAAATATCACCACCATGGCCACCCGAAGGGTCCTCACCACCATGGCCACCCGAAGGGTCCTCACCACCATGGCCACCCGAAGGGTCCTCACCACCATGGCCACCCGAAGGGTCCTCACCGCCATGGCCACCCGAAGGGTCCTCACCACCATGGCCACCCGAAGGGTCACCTCTGCCCTGTACTCCCGAGGGTCCGACAGCTCCGCCCTGGACACCCGAGGGTCCGACAGCTCCGCCCTGGCCACGCCCACAGCCTGCTCCGCCCTGGTCCCCTGACCAGCCTGCTCCGCCTGGAACGTCCTGGAATCTAGGATGCCCACCCTCCCACCCCTTTGGATGTTATACGGCGCGAGGACGCGCCTTCGGAGAGGGGGGGGTACTGTCACGGTTACCGTTGGTTTCTGCACTACATTACCCAAGATTCCCTCTAGCACACCTGCACTCACTCTCAGGATCATTAATCACCCGCACCTGTTCCCAATCATTAACCTCATCAGTCAACGCATAAAACATTCCCTGTGATTTCAGTCTGGGTCAAGCCTCCAACAGGAACAGACCATAATCCGTTGTCTCCGTTTCCTCTGACACATCCAGACTTCAAGCTGTAATGTATACTTACCTGAAACACTCACCTTTATGTCATTGTTGTGCTGTCTTCAGAAATCCTGTCTGAGTCCATGCTGCCTGAGATCCTGTGTTCCTTTGAGTTTCCAGTGTTTCAACTGAGTTTGTTTGATTGCCGATCTGCATCTGAAAGAGAAGAGACAAAGATTACTGAACTGAGATTGCTTGACGTCAACTTATCCAAAGTGAAAGTGCTTACCTGCTTTTCACCCCACAACGAGTTTCCTTCACGACTTCTGCACTTAAATTGAGTGAATACTCACCTCGCACTCTGATCATCTGTAAATAAAGCTGTGTTTGATTCACTTACCTCTGTCTCCTGGTCTGTATCCTGACAATTGGTGACTAAACGGTCTAGCTTACTTCACATTGTTTCTCTTAGTAGGGTGTAAATAATCTGTTAAATTATATATAGAAAACGATCAAAGAACGCTCCGTTTACAATAGCTGTAGCCAGGGCCGGAGTGGGGCCACTTTTCAGCCCGGGAGTTTCAGGCCCAAGACCGGCCCACTTTTTCCATGGTGGAATTCCAAATTAGCACTTTTCCCAAATTGGATAAATGAAGCAACAGTTCAGCTCTTACTATTGTGTAGTTTGTATTAATACCGTGGTTCAACAAATAATGTAAAGGTTAAATGATAATTCACTTAGACTTTATAAGAAGCAATTGCGACTTTATTTCACGCAGTTCTGACTTTATATCTTGCAATTCTGACTTTATAAGAAGCAATTGCGACTTTATATCATGCAATTCTGACTTTATAACACGCAATTGCGACTTTATATCATGCAATTCTGACCTTATAACACGCAATTGCGACTTTATTTCACGCAATTCTGACTTTATATCTCGCAATTCTGACTTTATAAAACGCAATTGCGACTTTATTTCACGCAATTCTGACTTTATATCTCGCAATTCTGAGAAATAAAGTCAGAATTGCGAGATGTAAACTCGCAATTGTGAGATAAAAAGTCGCAATTATCCTTTAAAATGTTTTATTCTGTGGCGGAAACGCGTACCGTTACAGTAGGGCCGGCCCAGCTATCGGTAGGCGTCGACGGTGCCGTCAGAATGCGGAACGTGTAATGTAACTAACGTGACAAATGTGAAAAAAATTATAATTATTTCCTCTACCGGCCACAAAGTGAAGTGGCCCACCGAGAATTCTCCCGATTCTCCCGATTACCCACCCCGGGCCTGGCTGTAGCTGTCAATCAAACAGCGCGTGTTTATCAGTGACTGAGTTCTGGACTCACACCAACACTCCCATAATAAACAACAAATCTCTTATTTACATTGTGTTTGCATTGTTAGGTATGATGAAAGCATTCGTTAGTGTGCAGAAATGGAGTTGCAATGACAAGATCGCTGCATGCAATTTTTTCTGTGAAAATCATATTAAGATTATAAGTGCACCCCAGGAAACATTAATAATGGCTAGTGCAGTGGCTGGGATACATGCAAACCTACTGACATCCGTTCCCATGATTTTTGGAATGATTTATCGCGATAGGAAAAAATTACATTTCATTTGCATAACATCGGATAATGGAAATGCAGTCATTTCGCAACAGTTTTTTTATCGACATTTAGAAAATATTGCAAAAGTTTTGCGCAAATCTGTAATGGAAACACGGCTAGTGTCATTTTTAAGCTTGTCCTACTCTTGTTAAGGAAATTCTATGTGATTGCTGAGCGGAGCTTTTCGTCTGGTGTTTTCTTTATTTTTCTCAGGGATCGTTTCCGTACCTCAGTTAATGTGGTTGGAGACTCATATGGTGCTGGCATCGTCTACCACTTGTCCAAGGCAGAGCTGGACGCTCTGGACGCCCAACATGGGAAGACTGATGACATAGAGTTGATGACCAAGACCCCATCCTACTATGATGACCTCAAAAACCATCATGAAAACAACTCCAACCAGTGCGTCTATGCTGCTCAAAATTCAGTCTTATTAGATGATTGCAAGGTACAAGTCACGCTTATGGACGTAGAGACATCTATTTAACACATGCCTGCATGCTCTGCACATCTCTTTACTGATATCTTTTGCATGTTAGCATATCCATAAACATATATGTGTGTCTGTGCATATATGGTATGTATAGTATAATTGTGTTTGTGCTAATATTTATTTGCTTCTTTTCTTGGAGCATATTTTCTGCATTTTACAACATATTATTCTTTGTTGTGAACAAAGTACATCAGAATCTATATTAAAAAAAATTAAATCATTATTTTTTACCATAACTCAAAATTCTTTTTTTTTTACCTTACATCAAAAACAGTTATATCATGACAATTACAGTAATAGCACATAAATCTTTGCCATCTTGAAGTGATACTTCAGATAGATATGCCATGCTTCAATGAATTGTAAATATTTAAAAGTTATCTTTAAATCAATCTTTTTCAGTTGAGATACATGTGTATAATAATAAACTACAAACTAAAATAATCTTTTCCACCAGCAGGCTGAGAATGGTGATGAATGAATCCAGACACATTTCCAATTGAGCATGGTACAGTTACAAACTGTTAGCAAACCACGCTGTGTTACACCTGTAGTGACGCGTTTTCTAGTATAGTACAATATTATTCTACAAGCCTTTTCATGAGCTAGCTCATTAAAACTCTCATATATCAATATATTACTCATATAATATTGTGTCAACAATTGTCCCTAGTATCTAATCTAGGAACCTTTCCCTTTCTACATGATGTGAGCATCCTATATAGCACACACGCTCCAGTGTTTACATACAGTATCATGCCAGCACCAATTCTTTTGTGACCGAGGTTACAAACATCATAATCCTTAAAAGAAACCATAACCATGGCAACTGGCCCAGATCAGCATGAAACGGCATGGTTTGGCAACAAGAACCCTTCGGCCTGATGGTGGAAAAAGGCTTTATTCAGCGCTGATGAATGCTCTATTGAGTGATTCAGTTTAAGCAGTAGCGTACCGTGGGGTTTCAGTCAGGGCCTTCAGTAACGATCTACCCCCCCCCCCCCCCCCCCAAAAAAAAAAAAAAAATACAATCATGCACTGTATGCACTGCGTAACATCAACGACGAGACAGCTGATCTTCAACCTCAGCGCACACGCACACCACTGTACATTATAAAAGCTGAGCTGAAACATCTCGCGCACGGATGTAAGTTAGTAATACAAATAAATAAAACATCTCCGGTTAACTAGCAGGACATTAATTTTCGTTTGTTGAATAAGATGCATTCTAGCGCTGAAATGTGTTGTTCAAGCTGAGTGCTCGTTGCCGCTGTTATCAGTGGCGCGGATACAGTGTTCTCTTGTGGCTCGCGCACAGTTTTCACTCAGATGCGCGCTTCAATCTAGCGCCGTTGCGGAGACTTTCTATTCGTTGAAATCTTACAAAACAAAATGCACACAAACGCCTTGCTTGATATACAACCACTGATGAACATATTCGGTAAAATAAAAATAAAAAACTATACAAGTGTGGACTCGAACCCAGAACCTCTGACACACTTGGCTAAAGTTCTACCACTGGACCATCGTCGAACACTAAAGTTGCATAGTTATCAATGGATTTACTCACGTGGAAATTCTCGGTATTAACAAAATTGGTAGATCTAGAATGACAAATGTACCCAAAATGACCCAATGTACTAATGAAATTTATTTCTGGACATCGTAATGTTATTTTTCCTGAAAATTGTTATTGTACACAAACATGTATTGTATCTGCCCACCCATGTCGATGACATCAGCGCGGGCTAGCCGTCGACACATCGCTGGGCCTCTGGGGCGTTCTGTCATACGCATCACAATTTGATTGGCTGATAAAACACGTCAGTCAAAGTTATGATCAATTGGAAAACGGCAGCTTCAACGGAAGGCTAGCTATACTACTAGTGCTGGTCCACGGCGTTTAGATGACATATGTAAAATCCAGCTCAGACTCACAAAAAATAACCATATTCTTTCTGGAAATATAATTGTAACGTACTGATAGACAGTAATTGAATTTAGACATGTTCAGACACACATTAATTTAATTTTAGAAAAAAAAAATTCTATTTTGACAGGGCCAGCAGAGAAGGCCCTGCTGGCTCTGACGGCACACCACTGAGTTTAAGTGATTATTCAGTTAACTCTGTAATTGAAATAAAATTCCCTGATGATCAAGTTTGAGAACATCAGCGATGAACCATTGCCTGAGACTAACCAAACGTTTAGGGGAATTATGAAAGGGTAGAACCATCCTCCTGAGTAGACACATCTTCGTTTTCTAGTTTTGATTATGCTTCTTTCACGGCATGTCATTATTACCTTAATCACGAGATGACAACCTGTGAGTTCTCCCCTGAGCTACGTTTCCATGGAAACACTAACAATGCCAAATTGAATCTGCAGTGGTCATTTGGTACACGTCAGAGCTCTTAGAAAAGTTGTAGAGTTTAAAAGTTGTAATTACGAGTTCTACGTGGATGTGAGTGCTTATTACAAGTCAGAAACTCATAATTACCGCAATTCCGACATGGCGTGAACATTATTAAGCTTTATACTACAGGGCCGTTGAATGCTTGAATCTGATTGGTTGACAAACGTTCTAAGGTGTGCATTATTTTCAGGGAAACGCACGGCTAAAGTAGTTCCAGCAGGTCTTGACCGCATTACAGTTCCATATCACTTCGCGTAGTCAACTGTAATAACGGAAAATAGGATACAATTCATAACAATAAAAAGCATTTAGCCCCATGCGCTTAATCTGGAATTTTCAATGTCTAGCTTCACAATCAATAGAAACATGCAGTTTAATTTTAATAAAGTATATAGTCCTATCTATATTATAATCAATAGAAAATTCAACTGAATATAGGCTAAATAAATGGATAGTCCTGCAGTACGGATTTTTATTGCAGATAATAACAAATAAATAATTATTGATAGGCCTATTTGTTAAAATGGCTTTGTGTTTCATTTATTTGGCTAGTCTACTATCATCTGTCAAGGAAAAAAAAAAAGAAGAATGAACGAATTAATTAAAACGAATTAAATTAATAAATAAATAATAATATTGACGCAAATGCTTTTCTGTCTCATTATTGCAACATCTCTCTCTAATAACTGCATTAATAACTGCATAAAGCCGGGGACACACTTTAAGGCCGGTTATGAATGTAATTTGATACTTATGACTGATCATGTCCAAACGGCGTGTTCAGCGCGTTCAGTCTGTGTTCAGAGTCGGTGTTTAAAATCTGCTGCAGTCGATGAAAACAGTCAGAGAATGTGTCAGCTAGTCGTGTGTCCCAGCATTAGTCTGCTATCAGTGGCTCAAACCTCCGTTACTAACTCTAAAATGACGTTTTGGGATTAGCAACGGAGGCATTGGATTAGATGCGTAAGAAATTAGTCCTACATACAAGAGCGTTTTAATGACAAAAACTTTACAAACGTCTTGAAATACATAATCTGAACAATGTTTCGAGGTGTGGTAACTGTAGTATAAGCGGAATAATTGACTTCAGGCCGTTGAATTGTTAGAAAAATAATGCACACCTGAGGTGTAACTCCGCTTTGCGTCGTGACCGCATTACCACCTCGGGTGTGCATTATTTTTCTAATAATTCAACGGCCTGTCGTCAATTATTCCTTACTTATTTTATGTTACAGAGATTTAAACACATTTGGTTCATGGATTCTGTTATTAACTGTTGTCTAATTGACAGAAAATCTGCTCCTTTTATTCTGCTGTCTGCTGTGCTTTCATGCTCTGGATACAAATCTATACAATAACAAAAACTAACCCAGTTTATTGAAAAATGCAATCCATTGTAGAAGCCTTGCAAAATAACCACTCATAAATGCATGTATGAATGTTGTACCTTGTTTGTTTGTTTGTTTGTTTGTTTGTTAATTTATTTATGAATTTTAATGAAAGACTGTGTTTTGTTGAATATTATAGAATAGTCTGTGTATTTGTAATTGAATATTCTCACAGGTAAAGCAGTCAAATGGTTTAAGTGTCAGTTTGTATTGTTAAATGCGGAGACTTTAATCTTGGAGCACAGAATTCTGAATTACTTAAACACTGGATTTATATTTCCTGAATAAAATGAGGCAAAAAGAAGAAGGAATGGAGCACAGAGAGGAGACTAAGAATGATAACCATAATGATAACTTTGACTATAAAGTTGCATCATGCCTCATAGTGTTGATGCTATGGGAACGCTTCTGCTTGAGCCAGTGCCTGAAGCATGTGTCTAAACACGCCAATCTGATCGGCTGAACATATGAACGTCATGACGTAGCGTAGTGCATCACCAAGTCCATAAATAGACACTAGAAACATGCGCCTAATATATTTATAATTTATGCAGCACAGCGATTTTCACTTGATTGTATTGCACGAGTGCAGTTATCAGACGATTGTTATGGAGGCAGCTGACATTGATGGAGGAATTTGCAGCTTTACTTGCAAACTACAATTCCTGTTCGTCAATAAGGTGAGAACCAGAGTAGTAATAGAAGATGTTTGCTGTCATAATGATGACAGTAGCGCACAGCTGTTCCGTGCTCCAGCACTTCACACTACATGCGTACCGGGGCACGAAACAGAGCGATCACACTCGTCAAACAAACCACACTTTGGGAGTCAAACGTGCACGGGCACAAGAGTGAGTACACCCTTAGTTCAGGCGGTCCCTGCCAGTTCATTGCTTCAGGGACCGAAACAGACTGTTACTATTACTGGCAGCCCTCTGCAAGTCATAAGGGCTACGTACAGATGCTTCATTGCATTTCTCTGTGGAAGACCCTGGAGTTTCCTTGGGTCCCACTCATGGCCTTTTTGCTATCGCAAGACTCTCACACCAGATGGCTCTTTCACAGGCTGAGGTGCGGTCTTGGATGGCTGCCCGGTTTGCGGTCTCTGGGTAGGACCCCATCTCATATGGCATATAATCACCTGGAGATGAGGGCTGTATTTCTAGCATGGAAATACTTCTACATCTGAGGAGCTAACATGTGTCGGTCTGGACAGCTAACACACTAGTAGTCTCCTATATGTTCATATATAGTGATTTGCACTCTCAAGTTCAGGGGACCATATTTCATCCTCGGCCTGAGATCTGGAAGCTTTGGGTCTGGTACCAGCTCATAGATGCTGGTGTTTTTCGGCTGAGGTCACTGAGACGATCCTCAATCCTAGCATTGATCCTAAGAAGCCTTAACAGAAGCCCTATTTGAGTCCTTGGAGTCGTTCTCAAAAGTGGCTCTGTTATTAACATTAACATCACTCAAGGGAGTCGGAGACCTCCAGGGTCTTTCAGTAGCCTTCTCCTGTTTAGACTTTGCACAAGGTGATGTCTGAGTTATTTTGCATCACAGACCGGACTACATTTCAAAAGTATCTTCTGCGGCTCCTCAGTCGGTCACTTTGCAGGCTTTCTTTCCTCCTCCCCATGAGACGCTGCAGAAAGAAAGCCTCCACCTGCTATGTCCGGTCCGTGCTCTGAGATGTCCACTGCTCGAGCCAGTGGCGTAGATCCTCTCAGCTTCTGGTATGCTTTGTTGGTCAAAATAGAAATAATGCGGTCACCAAGAAGCATATGTTGCATTGGATTACAGATGCTATCAACCTATCCTATGAGGTGCATGGACTGGCTTCGACTCTAGGGCTCAGGGCCCACTCCACCAGGAGCGTGGCATCTTCCAAAGCTCCTGTGAGGGGTGGGCTTCATATGATGTTTGTGTTGTGGCAGGCTGGTATCAGAAAAGACTTTCATCAGGTTCAACAGTTTGAATATGGATTCAACCCCAGGATCCCCAGTCCTTCAGGGTTGACCCAAGTCCAGTCTATGCCTATAAACAGCCTTGTGGGCAGGCTCTTTTTCTTTAGGCGACACTGGAATGGAAGTTCCCAAAGCGTCAGTGGTATGACATAGCGTCGAGTTCCACTCGAATGGTAACGTCTCAGGTTACTATTGTAACCCGGTTCCCTGAGAGGTAATCTAGAATCTGCGCCATGTTGCCACACCACGGTTATGCCTGTGTGTCTTCAGACAAATTGAATCTGTCAACGTGCATTTCTGGCGTCTATTTATGGACTTGGTGACTCGCTACGTTACATCAGGACGTCCAAACATTCAGCCAATCATGTTGGCATGTTTAAGCACGTGCTTCAGACACAGTCTCATGCAGAAGTGTTCCCCAAGCATCAACGCCTGGTTCTTGTGTTGAAGACACCTCAAAAGCAAACAACTCACGGTGTGCTTTAGTACTACTGAAAAACCTTTATCTCCATACCAAAATCTCACTTGGTCAGACAGTGATTCATTTTTTCTGAATGGTCAAAATATTGGTGTCTGGGACTTAAGTGTGCTATCAATGAATAGTGCTGATAAACGGCAGTTGAGATAGTATTCTCACTTAAAACGGAGTAGAAGCTTGGACCCAGAATTAGTATTATCTGAAGGTTGATGCATCACGCAACAGTAGCAGAGTCCACACCTTAACAATAATGTAACGACACAGAGGAACAATGTTGTTACACTATTGGGTTAATTAATCAAACTGAATTATGAAAACAATGACAGCTAGTCAAAATCCATCCAACTTTAAGATTTGCAAAGGCTATATTAATCCAAAAGGAAAGAAAGGAAATCTTGTCGAAAACTTGTTAGAACAATTTTGCTAAAAGACCCAGAATTCTTTGCTCCAAAGCTTCAAAGAGAATTTACATTTATTGTTGAACATACACATGGATGTGCACTCAAATGTGTTGATAACTGTTTCAGGTAACCTTGGCAGCCACAAATGGCTCAACTGCGGAGTGCACGCTTGTTGAGGAAGAACCTCGGGAAAACAATTAATGCAAGCACACAGACCCCGGCACCCAAAATGAGAGAAAAACCAACCTATATTCATGCACATAGAACAAATGGGTTTTGTAGTTTATTCCTATGGTTTCTATTCTTTTCTAACATGTTTAACAATGCATATGTTCTCATGTAACACAAGAATGTGAGGCCAAAAGCTCACTCATGCAGCTGAGGCAGTTAGGGAAATTATTTGTGATGCTAATAAATATATACATAAATTTCCAAACCTATGAATTTTGAGGAAAAGGGGTGGAAAAATTAGGGTTTTTAGAGGGATACAAATATTCTTGCAGAGCCATCATCACCCACTGCTGTTTCTATGAGAATATGACAGAAGCCTGCCTTTCTGCTTCAACTGAACCACCTTGCACAACACTATAGCTCCTAACAGTCCGAACAGATCTTAAACCACATCTCGAAAGGGTAATATGGTGTTGCTAGGATACAAAAGTAGGGACGGATTGGACAGCGCACAGATGGAACGTAAAGCACAAGCTGCGTTTATTCTGAGCCCCTCCTCCTCTGCATCGCTCACAGGGGGGGGGGATTTTTCTCTGTTCTGTCAAGGAAACGGATGAGAGGGTGTTGCTCGTATGTATGTTGGTGAGTCTGTGGCACAATAGCACAAAAACCTTTCAGGCACATTGCCATTATATTTACCATTCAGGTCGTACGAGAGCCCTTTGCATCATGAAATACACTGAAATATGCAATACACGCCTTTCGTTTAGTTCATTTTAAAGCACAAACTGTCTATTTATGTTGTACAACCAAAACCAGGCCTGAACATGTGTCAGTCATACAGTGAACATACAGATGATGGCACCTGTGTGAAAACTCATCAACTCCACAAGTGCATGTTTTAAAAGGACATGGCTATTTTTCTATGTGGTTCCTAAACCCGGTTTGGCATTATTAACAATTCTTTTTAGATTTATATGTCAAGCACAACCCATCTAAAATATCTACACGCCTTTGCCCAGATGCTCTAAATATCCCATTTGTTTTCTATATTTCGGCTGTTTTTCCTTCCACTGATAAGATGTAGAGATATACTCAGGCATATAAAATATAAATATAATCATTTTGTCCAGGAAAAAAATATTGTCAGGGAAAAAAACAAACATTCCTAATGCAGACAGAGATGATTTGTATGAAGGCCCTGTTAGCATGCTGGAGAGAATTTTTTACCTGTTTTTATAATCCAAGTAGGTTTACACATTTTTAAATACCTAATGCCTTCGTCTTTCACTGCTGACGTTTCACTTTTTATTACAGTTATCTTTTTTTACGCCCCTTTTAAATGAGCTGAAGTTCTTACCTCAAGGAGACATTGCCAAGGCTATTGTAACTATTTTTAAGCAATTTTGTTTTTGAGCTTTGAAAAACAACTGAGAAAATTACAAAAGCACGTAGTATTACAAAAGAAGGGTTTAATCGTGATGAAAAGGAGGATTTTATAACTAAGCTGTTATAAACACTACCTCTGGATGTACCATCCTCTTTTCCATCTCTGACAGTGTCCTTCCCTCATTTTGCAAATGACTGTTTCTAAGCCCCGCCATGCTGCACAACCCTGATAGGCCCACCTCCCCCCACTTCCTGTCAGACTGACCAATCAGCAGAGCACGTCCACATACCTCACTACGCCAGTCAGAGATTCCTACAAAACAACATTTTCTTTCAAATGAGTGATAAATCCAGACACACTTTCAGTCTTCCCCGTGTGTGATATTTATCAGATGATGCTAAAAAAAATATTTAATATGAGTCTTTTACAAAGCTAAACAGAGATATTGATAGAACTCTACCCCTAATATATTTCTAATTAGTTTAAGACATCTCACTAAGATGCTTTGCGAACTAAACAGCTCTTTGACGATCCAGTGTTATAACCTTTGCCAAGAGAATAAATGCCATATGAACACAAGTTCATTTGCCACATTATATAATGTGTGGAATCATAATGTGAATTTTAAATGTTGTGAGTGTTGCCCATTAAAAAGGCAGACATCTTGACACTTGAGATTGTTTGGTCATTGATCGTTGAGCCACTGTTGTGTTTTATCTCACTGTTAGATGCATGGACATTTAGTGTTTTTGCACCAGTTTCTTAAAAAGCATGACTTGTAAAGTGCCTCCCTGCACTTTGTGTATATATTGAAGGCAGGGGCGTCGCTGGGACTGAGTACAGGGGGCCCTGATCTATTGGGGGCCCTCAGCGTTCCCCTGATCTATTGGGGGCCCTCAGCGTTCCCCTGATCTATTGGGGGCCCTCAGCGTTCCCCTGATCTATTGGGGGCCCTCAGCGTTCCCCTGATCTATTGGGGGCCCTCAGCGTTCCCCTGATCTATTGGGGGCCCTCAGCGTTCCCCTGATCTATTGGGGGCCCTCAGCGTTCCCCTGATCTATTGGGGGCCCTCAGCGTTCCCCTGATCTATTGGGGGCCCTCAGCGTTTCCCTGATCTATTGGGGGCCCTCAGCGTTCCCCTGATCTATTGGGGGCCCTCAGCGTTCCCCTGATCTATTGGGGGCCCTCAGCGTTCCCCTGATCTATTGGGGGCCCTCAGCGTTCCCCCTCGAGGGGCCCCACGAATTCTACCATGGGTAAACTGAGAAACCCCAAACCCACTGAGGGATATTGATCCAATGAAACGTACTATACTGGGGGCCGAGAAAGCCTAGCGACGCCACTGATTGTTGGTGACATTGGTATTTTATTTTTCAGTCATAGAAATATTGAGATAGTGTTTAATTGATGTGACAGTTTTAATTGAAGTGTTTTGTAATACTGTAGAAACATATACCCCCCTTTGTGCTGCATAAGAATAAATACTATAGTGAAATGTATAGAAACATAGGACATTGCTTGAGTTTAATTCAGACTAGCTCTCTCAGCGAATTCATATCTATTATTATATCTGATCTATGTTTGGAATGTTTTTCCCTACTTAAATTTATGTGTCCCTGCATTTTCATGTAAGAGATTACATTTTAAATCTAACATCAGACTCAAAAAAAGGATATTTGTATGTATATTATATATAGCATCTCAAAATATTCAAACTATATTTTTGAAGATGGTATACAATAATCATATTGTCTTTATGTGATAGTCTTATATATGATTCTGTTAAATGTACATCAAAAATATGTAACATCTTAAGATATGATAAGATATGCTGAGATATGATCTTGATGATATAAACTACTCTGTATTAAGTCATCCACAGTATCTGTAAAACTTCATTTCTCAGTTTCATGCTGTCTGTTCTGTCTTGCACTTGACTTTCCAGTGTTTCTTTTCTGATATATTTTGTACACGCACACAGATACACAAAGAAATTTACTGGCACAATTTTCATTTGAAACATTATCTCTAGAATAACCCAGATTTATTATTCTTACTTAATTGAGTACATCTGAAACCATCATTAGGAGATGGTTTACCTTTCTTACATTGATCTTATATGTAAAACCCATCAGTTCTGCTCCACTTTTCTCTCATCCTTTTTGTGATGTGATTTGTTTTTGTTTTTTATGTAAAGGGAGGGGAAACTATAGTCAAAAAGGAAAGTGGTAAAATAAATGATTTCCTGTGTCATAGCTGTGAAATAAAATTGTGTTCATGCATATCAATATGTGTTGTACCATTGGTGTACATACAGTTATTATAACTAATAAATGTTGATTCATAACTAATCAAAGTTTTTTTTTATTGACTGACAGTTTTATGAATACAGACAGATAAGTCGAGGAGGTAATTCAGCTGGGTTAAATGTCAGAATCAGAAAGAGCAATATTGTCAAGTATGTCTGCACACATAAGGAATTTGTTTTGGTAACATAGAGACAACAACAGTACACAGATAGTAGAATAAAACATAAAGAATAAAGATATGTGGATATGATACACACACATATGCAGAGTAGAAGGGAATAAAAGAGGTAGGTCATTGTCAAATAAATGTGAGGTATTGAGGTAGATGGCCAGAGGAAAGACACTGTTCTGGTGAGTTGTTCCAGACGGCAACAGTTCAGAGAGGACGTGGCCTGGATGTGAGCCCTTTTCATCACTCTTTAATATCATTCAACAATATTATTGATTTGCCTGCAGTGACAACATTATATGAGACCTGAACTGAGCTGGATGATGACATCACGGTTTTCTCCAGAGCATCTATATATATATAAATAAACAAAAATGAACCATCACTGAACTGACTTAAGCTGAACAAAGCAAAACAAGGTAATCCACGATCAGTCGCGTCCTTTTTCTGAGTGAGATTCAAATCTCTTGAACACCGGAAAAGCCAGTTTCTTATATGGTAAAAAAAACACTGTATAGTTCCTGTTAGGGTGACGTGGCCTCACGAGAGGCTTCCTGTTAAAGGTCTTGCGAGGATGGATACAGAGGTCAAGGACACACACATTAGGGTGAAATACAGCACACAGGAGAAAGCAATTAAAACAAATGACTCAGATATGTCTCAGAAGTCAATATTATTTAAAAGCTTCCCCTTATGTAGCCAAGCTCGAGGCGGTTATAACTGCACCAGGCAGCCATCTGTTCAACCTCCTGCCTATATGCAGACTCGTCACTACTGTGTACGAGGCCGATGATGGCAGTGCCGTCTGCAAACTTCAGAAGTTTTACAGAAGGGACTGTGGCAGTGCAGTCGTTCGTGTACGGGGAGAAGAGCAGCGGGAGAGAACACCCAGTGCTGATTGTGCAGGTGTTGGATGTCTCACTAGCTGTTGCCTATCTGTCAGAAAGCTGGTGGAGCGTTTGAAGCCGGAAAGGACTTCACACAGCTCCAGTGATCTGTTGAAGATTTGCGAGAAGATCAGCTGGACTGCACAGGTTTTCTCCTGCACCATCTGGGCCTGGTGGTTTCCTGAGGACCTGACGCACATCCTCTGAGCTGATCTGAAGTGCAGAAGAGGAAGGTTGCTTGAGGTGTTGTATGTTGTGCAGAGAGACTGTCAGAGTGGGTGTAGGATGTGAGACTGGGATTTTCAGATCTGCAGTAGAAATCATTCAGGTCGTCAGCCAGTTGCTGTTGTTGGTGTCTTGTAGTTTGTCATGTCTTTCAGGCCATTCCACACTGATGCAGGGTCGTTTTCCAGCTTTTTAGAGTAGCTCCTCTTAGACACTCTTATCTCTTTTGTCAGTGTGTTTTTGGCATGATTGTACAAGATTTTGTTCCCATTCCCATTGGCATCTTCTGGCGAAGCTGTCTGAGTTTCACTAGCCGCGTTTCCATTACCCTTCAAATTGCGCAAATTGAAATTGCGAATTGAAAATACGCCCAATGGAAACACGTCAATTTCGCAAAAACTCCCATTTATCGCAAAAAAGTTTTTACGCTCATATGAGGAGGTTTTTCAGGCAATTCGAAAAAGAAATGTTTCGCAAAACTGCAATGGAAACAGTTTTTGCGCATTTACAGTCACCTGACGTAATGACGCGGTGTGTTTGGACAGAGACAGAGCTCTTTATTAAATTCATATAAGACGAAAGAATTACAGGAATAATGGATTCTAAACCTCAAATAAATGCCACAATCAAGACCTCAAAGCAGATCTGAGGGAGAAACACCCAGAAACACCTCATATGTCACAAGTATAATAAGGGTCGTTCCTCACCATTAATGCTTGGAAAACACTCATACATCTCCTTTGCTTAATAATAATGGCTAGTGCAGTGGCTGGGATATAGTCACTGATCTATATAGAATGTCATTATATAGATCAGTGGATATAGTACATAAACCAACGTCCATTGTCATGGTTTTTGGAATGATTTTACTTATCGCGAGAGGAAAAAAATGAAGTTTTAGTCGCATAAGATCGGTCAATGGAAACGCTGTCATTTAGCAATAGTTTTTTGTTGACATTTAAAAAAAATCGCAAAAGTTTTGCACAAATTTGTAATGGAAACACGCCTACTGAGAACCATGGTTTGTTGTTGTATGTAGTCGTGGTAAGAATGCACACAGAAACTGATGTGAGATGTGACAGAATCTGTAAGCTCAACAAAATCAGTGGCAGCAGCTTCAAAAACTTGTAGCAAGCTTTTAAATCCCGCTTGGCTTCATTAGCCCATCTTTTAACAGTCCTGATTTCAGTTTCTGTCTGTAGGTCGGTATAAGATGCACCAGACAGTGGTCAGAGAGTCCTAAAGCTGCTCTAGGGGCAGAGTGATTTGCATCCTTTATTGTGGTGTAGAAGTGGTCCAAAATATGTTTGTCTCTGATTGGCATGTAATGTGTTGTCTGTATTTTGGCAGTTCGAGGGGGAGGTTTGTCTGAATAAAGAACAATAATAAGAAAGTCCGGTGTTGCTGCTCTGTGTCTGTGATCTAAGCAGCCAGCTGTTGCAGAGCTGCAACATGTTAACATTTACGGGAATGAACGAGGAAAACTCCTGCGGTGAGTAGAAGGGTTTGCAGTTAATGAAGAATGCTTCTAGATCAGGATAACACATCTTCTTAAATGCTGTTTCATCTGAACACCACTTTTCATTGATGTAGAAGCGTCCCACTGCCACACGATTCCCCCGCTGATGCTTCTGCTGCTGACTCCAGAGGTGTAGATGGCGGGTGAGTTGCCACATGCGATGTGAGCATAAACTGCACTGGTGGATGATGTACACCACTGTCGCAGTGTTGTCCGTCCGGACCAATACATGCTTGTCCTGCAGCAACGGTCGAAACCGGCGCATGCCCAGCAGTACTGTTTGTACAATTGACATGCCACTGTAGTTGAGGTCCTGTCCAGAAGCCCGAACCTGCATGCCCGTTGCAGTTCAGCACCGACTGGGCGCGCTCATTTGTAAGACGCACCGTCATGTTGACCGAATCCAACTCTGTGCTGAGAAAAGAGATACTCTGCACAGGGGAGAGCTTGCTCTGTTCCCCGTTGACCCGAAGCTCCAAACTGCTGATCCAGATCCCAGATCCCTGTGCTGAGCAACAGATCTCAAGAGTGAGTCAGAATGATCCAGTAGTCGAGATAGGTGAGAATACAAATGCTCACTTCCTTACACATGGCAAGGGCACCATCTGCGAACCTATATAAAGACGTGGGGAGACATGGACAGCCGAAGGGGAGGAAACTGTAGAAACAGTCTGTGTTGAGGCAAAATCTAAACATGAAAGTATGCTTCAGGTCAATTGATGCACACCAATCCTAGGGGCGAACACATGTGAGGATGCGTTTCTGCATCAACATTTTGAACGTAAGCTTATGAAGGACCCAGTTCAGGACTCACAGATCCAAAATTGGTTGTAACCCTTTCTTGGGCACGATGAAGTACAGGCTGTAAAACCCTGATTTCATCTTCTCCAGCAAGACCACAATCTTCGCATGCAGGACAGGGGTGTCTTTCTTTGCCACCGAGGTAAATAAGATGCCTCTGATTGTCCGACTGAGTCAACGAGACGGGTTTGGAAGCACTATCCAGGCCCCCAAACTCTGTGAAAGTAGCAGATCTACAGATGTACCCATGGAGGGGCAACGAGGCCCAACCCAGGAGGCGTAGCGCCCTGAAATGCAGGCAGTGAGTGCGGTGTGACTCTTACCTGGCTCCATGGAGCCGTCGCAGGTTCGACTGGAGATGCGTGAGAATACGTCACGTCCTCTGCTTCCATGCCTCGTGTGACCCAGAGATTGAGGAAGCTGCTCTTTTATTGAGAATGGGTACCGCTGGTCCAAACTCTTTCAGAAACAAAAGATTCTTTCAGTCATGCTGTTCTCAAGCAAACCGGAGCCGTTGAAGCGGGGGTAACACTTTATAAAAATGTTCAGTTGTAAGTCATTTATAAGTGGTTAGTTAATGATGAACTAATCATTTACAAGACATTCATAAATGATTAGTAAGTGATATACTAATATTTTATGTATGTTTTGTAAATTCAGTTATAAGTCATTTACATTTGATTAGTTAATGATTAACTAATCATGTACAAAACATGACTGTTTCATAAATGTTTAATAAATTGTTTGTTTTTTTTGTATGTTTTGCTCACATCAGGTGCACAGTGGTTAAAGACTCCATGTGTTTCAGAGAAGACAGCTGTCTATACCCTCACCAGTCAGCACTGTAGTACACACTACACTACACTACACACTACACTACAGAAGACAGCTGTCTATACCCTCACCAGTCAGCACTGTAGTACACACTACACTACACTACACACTACACTACAGAAGACAGCTGTCTATAGCCTCACCAGTCAGCACTTACACTGCAGTACACACTACACTACACACTACAGAAGACAGCTGTCTATACCCTCACCAGTCAGCACTTACATTGCAGTACACACTACAAACTACACACTAAATACCACACTACAGAAGACAGCTGTCTATACCCTCAGCAGTCAGCACTTACACTGCAGTACACACTACACACTACACTACACACTACACTACACACTACACACTACAGAAGACAGCTGTCTATACCCTCACCAGTCAGCACTTACATTGCAGTACACACTACAAACTACACACTAAATACCACACTACAGAAGACAGCTGTCTATACCCTCAGCAGTCAGCACTTACACTGCAGTACACACTACACACTACACTACACACTACACTACACACTACAGAAGACAGCTGTCTATACCCTCACCAGTCAGCACTTACACTGCAGTACACACTACACTACACACTACACTACACTACACACTACACTACACTACATACTACACACTACACTACACAAGACCGCTGTCTATACCCTCACCAGTCAGCACTTACACTGCAGTACACACTACACTACACACTACACTACACTACACTACACTACACATTACACACTACAGAAGACAGCTGTCTATACCCTCACCAGTCAGCACTTACACTGCAGTACATACTACACACTGCTCTACACACTACACTACACACCACAGAAGACAGCTGTTGATACCCTCACCAGTCAGCACTTACACTGCAGTACACACTACACACTACACTACAGAAGACAGCTGTCTATACCCTCACCAGTCAGCACTTACACTGCAGTACACACTACACACTACACTACAGAAGACAGCTGTCTATACCCTCACCAGTCAGCACTTACACTGCACAGCACACTACACACTACACTACACTACACTACACACTACACCACACACTAAACTACACACTACACACCACACACTACACTACAGAGCTCAACACCTGTTATAGATGATGTGTAAACACATGAATAAATCATTTACCACACTCACTGCGTCCCCTAATCTAAAGTGTACACTATTCATCACTTGTAAATGTGTTTCACATCATTCGTAGATTACATTCGTAGATCTTATGTCTTATTGACTCTTGAAGTGGTAATCTACGAATGATGTGTAACACATTTAAAAGTGATAATAGTTTACACTTTAGGTTAGGTGAGAAAGTGTTGTAGAAAGTGTTGTAAATGATTTATTCATGCGTTTACACATCATTGTGTTGAACACCTTCACTGACCTGTTACAAATGATCTGTACGTGTATTCAAGGCATTTACAACACTTTCTGCACCCTCTAATTGCTGCATACATACATACAAAGAATATATATAATTTATTAAACATTTATGAAACGCATAGTCATGTTTTGTAAATGATTAGTTAATCATTACCTATTCAACTGTAAATGACTTATAACCGAATCTACAAAACATACATACAATAATTAACATCACTTATTAATCATTTATGAACGCATAGTCATGTTTCATAAATAATTAGTTAATCATTTACTAATCACTTGTAAATCACTTGTAACGGAATTTACAAAACATACATAAAATGTTAGTATATCACTTGCTAATCATTTATTGAACGTAGAACTGAAATTTGCAATTGTTGTAGTTATAATTATATTAATCAAAGTCATCCGAAGTTTTAAACAACAAAGAAAAATTCAAACTGGTAAAATGTTTCAAAGGATCAAATGAAGTGTCTCCTATTTCAAAAGGACCCTTAGATTTCTAGAAAAAGGGAGTATAACATTAAATAAAGATGTGTAATTAAATCAATATCAAGGTGAGGGCGATGCAAAAAAAAAGGATTAAATCAAAACTCCACTCAAAAGTGTTTATTCTACAGTGACAAAAGTGAAAAGGTGAACAGAAAATGATATTTCCACAGGAACAAATGACACAAATAACAATACAAAAACAACAAGACGAGCTCGAGAGATGCCAAATCAAATAAATAAATAAAACAAAACAAAGCTAACTAGGTTTAATCAGCTACACTAACTACCAAAAGAAAAATGTAGAAAAGAAAAGTCTTCAGTGTCAAGACGCCTAAACTAAACTACGCTGACTAACCGGATAACAGAACTACAGGGTGTGGCACTCTCACACCTCACACACAGCGTCATGACTGAAGAAGATATGTGCAACAGCAATGTGCAACAGCAACAACAAGCAGAAGTGAGCGAGAAGCTGTGGACGTGGAGGAGACACGGGTATCTGAAGACGGCGGCGTAATGTGATCGACAGTGTGAGCCGGTACGTCATCTTCCTTAATGAAGACTGACAGGCTGTGGATCCAATGAAAATCTGAAACACACACACACACACACACACAACTATAAACTACCCACACATACCCATACAGCTAAAATGTGTAAGTATGTGTGTAGTATCATCTCTGTATAATATCAGTCTTTAAATGAAAGCTATTTAAAGTGTATATCTTTAGTTGGACCTCAGCACTATTTCTGGATAAAGTGCATTTAGTACAAAATTAGTTCTTCCAATTTAGCAGATTTTAAGTATACCAGTTTAGGATACCAACAGCACAATTGCAGGGAATTTATATTAAGTACATGAATATGTAAATGTATTTGTAGAATACTTAGCATAAAATAAATGTATTTCAAATGCATTTTAGTATATTTATTTTTCACTAGGGCAGACAGTTTGTTTAATTACATAGGTTAAGAGAAGAGCTCTTTCAGTCTATAACAACTTGATAATTAAAGTCCAAAATGTAAAGTTGCTGTTTTTAAAGACTTTCATGCTCATTTGGAAAGTCATATGTGTCAAAATCCCATGCTAGGATCTATTTCTTCCCACCGTTGCTGGATTTTCAGCAGATGCCTGTTTAAGTGATGACCTGCACTACTTCTGGTTGTTTCAGAGATGGTAACAGAAACTGTATGTTGTGTGGTCTGTGCTCCAGATATTTCACCGTCTGTAGCACCAGTGCTGTGTGCAAGAAATAAAACTCCAAAGATATGACGGGCGGATACAGTCTTCCTGAAGAAGAGGCTCCAGTGATGTGAATCAGACCATTCATTGCTGTGATTTTATACGGAGGTCTGGGCGACTCTGGCCCTTGAGATCCACTTTGGTGCAGATTTTAGCTCCAACCCTGAACACACTCCCCTGAAGAGCTCGATCAGCTTGTTCAGGAGTGTGTGATCAGGTGTGTGTGTGTTCAGGAGTGTGTGATCAGGGCTGGATCTGACTCTCTCTCTCTCTCTCTCTCTCTCTCTCTCTCTCTCTCTCTCTCTGTCTGTCTGTCAGAAAACAAATCTGATTTTGCCAATATCTGTCATTCAAAGTCCACTCACTGTCATGTTACCTCTGGCTGATCTTGGGTTTGCAGAAGGGAAGAGCAGAAAGCACAGTGATGAATGTAAACTGAAATGTCTTTCATCGGACCAGCGCTGATTTCACCAGTGTAATTATACCAAGCAAAGCCACTGAAGAAAATGACTTCATCACATATATACTAGTGTAAAATTACAAATCGATTAATACTGAAGTATAAACTGAATACACACGCGCACAGACACATTCAGCAGGTGTTCTTGAGCACTCAGATTTGATCCTTAAATCCTTCGCCTCCTCTTGATTTATTTCAGATCTCAGTCTCAAGACACGCGTTCTCATTCCCAGGTGGCTTTCTCTGGTCACGTATGTTTCTAATGTTTTCTGGGTTTTCTCTGTTCCTCAGTTGACGAGAGTGACCATCTCCGGCTCCTGAGTGAATGCCGCTCCTGCACCGTTGTCTTTACTGCTGCTCTTTGTGATAATCAGAGTCTTTTTCTTGCCACAACATCTGTGGGTAAATACAATATGCACATTCAGTTAAACACAATAACACTGCTAACTTATGAAAATAGCTGCCAGTCATTTATTTTTAAAGAAATACAATATTTTGAAAGTTATAAAGCCAATCATTTTTTGGTTAATTTTTCTATTTCTTTCTTTCAAATCAAGCTCTTGACACTACTGTCCATTTAATCTTTTGGAGCACAGATCTTTAAGTGATTTACTTGATTTAAAGACATTTCTGGCCTGTCAAATACCCACACTTGCCCCCACTTGAGAGCGCGCGTCCCAGGACTGAAAATATCCAAACTAACCCTAATACAACATCAGCGTGCGGTTTAGTGTATACCACAGTTCATGACGTTCCAGAGGGAAAAAGCGTATTTTCACCAAGATGACAACAATGATATTATTTCAGTGTTAATGTGCACATATGCGTAATTTGCGGGTGGGATATGTCCCCACCACTTTTTGCTAAGGTCGATATTGTCCCCACCACTTTTGAAACATCTCACGGCACTAATATACCAATACAAATAAATAAAACATCTTCAGTTAACTAGCAGAGCATTCATTTAGTTCGTTTGTTAAATAAGAGGCGATCTAGCACTGAAATGTGGTGTTTTTTAAATCAAGTGATGAAAGTGCTGGTTGCCGCTGCGATCAGTGTTGCGGATACTGTGTTCTCTTGAGGCTCGTGCACAGTCTTCACTCGGACACGTGCTTCAGTCCGTTGTGGAGACTCTCTATTTGTTCCGGTGAAATTACAAAACAAAATGCACACAAACGTGTCCCTGCCTGATATACAACCACTGATAAACATTATCGGTTTTGATGAGAAAACAAAACAAAAAACTATACGAGTGCGGATTAGAACCCAGAACCTCTGACACGCTTGGCAAAAGTTCTGACACTGGACCAGTTAAATACATGCTTAAAGTTGTCGGATCTATTTATTTATTCACGGGAGAATTCTCATCACTAACAGCATATATTAGACCTCATTAAACGACAAATTAAACGACAAATTAAACCAAATGTACTATTTAAATTGAATTGTGTTAGCAACGCTTTTTTATTAAACATTTTTATTTATTTACATTAATAAGCTACAGGACATTGTCTTTCAAAACATGAACTGTGCGAAAGATAAAAAAAAATGACTGCGTCATTGTACCCAGCACTTCTGAAAATGCACTTCCGAATGCGTCTCTGTCCCCAGCACATCTCAAACCAAACTGACGACCATGAATGTGCACACTGTATACGAGTATGGTTTCTTAACCAGTTGGTATGACTTAAAGACAAAGTTGCCAAACCAGTTGCTATTAAGGTTTTATGACCGCTCAAATGTTCTACACACACTCAAAGTACACACTTGCACACGGCGGCCAAAACTCCCAGAAACACGTAACACAAATAGTTCAGAAACCACAGGTGTGGGTGTTGTGACAGATATGTATTTTAATATATATGTATTTGTAATATCTCCATTAAAAAAGACATACCTTTTTCTGGTTGCTACAATGATACAGACAAGCAGAATGAGGAGAACTGCCAAAATCGTAAGTAAAATGATCAGCAAGTCTGTAAAAGGATTATAACACATTACATGTTATTTCAAACAAACTGTTTAAATAATTTCGGTCATGACATAATGACTTTGGCAGGAGCTTTGAGCGATGAGACCTCACATGACAATATATATATATATATATATATATATATATATATTTATTCTTTTCCCTTTTGAGGCTCCTCAAATATGTGAGGAAAAAAACTTGGAAATAACTTGTTTGTCTGCTGTCAGCAATGAATCAAATTCAGAGTGAGATTTCTTGGAACAGTCTCAGTCATAAAAATGATGGGGTGGTGTGGCGCAATGGATAAGACACATGCCTTTGGTGTGAGAGACCCGGGTTCGAATCCACTGTGAGACACCAATGTGTCCCTGAGCAAGACACTTAACCCCTAGTTGCTCCAGAGGCGTGCGACCTCTGACATATATAGCAATTGTAAGTCGCTTTGGATAAAAGCGTCAGCTAAATGTAAAATGTAAATGTAAAAATGGTGGGTGGAATCCAAGGCACTGTATTGCAAATGTATTCATAAGGATAAAATCACACTTCCACAATTATGAGACTCTCCTTGACTAGGAATGTGTTCTGATTTCCATCAAGGCCTTTGGTTTTGCATGCATTACTAAACATGCTCATGACAATAATATAGAGTGTTTCAGTGGGGGTTGAAATTATATTTGATGTTCATTCAGACAAAACTGTTAAAAATATGTAGTATTAAGACAAAAGAAAAGAAAATACCACAACCATTCACTTTCCCCATCCTTTAGGGACGGAGATCTACTGTGGCTGAGAGAGCTCAACACGCTGCAACTGAAGAAAACACATGCAAATAGAAAAACACCCGCAAATTAAGAAAACATCTTTATCAGATTCACAACACATGTGTGCTTCAAATACTCACAACACAACCAAATACAGAAACGTGCTTCAAATAGCACAGACCACAACGGAAATGTTTCCAGGGGAACCAAATAAGTGACGAAGCCGGCTGGGAAGTGTTTACTGCTCGTGAGCATCCCTATGCCCTGCTCCCTTCGAAGGGCAGACGGCTGAGCCCTGTAGTGGGCACTGTGGAGTGAGCTGAGCCCTGTAGTGGGCACTGTGGAGTGAGCTGAGCCCTGTAGTGGGCACTGTGGAGTGAGCTGAGCCCTGTAGTGGGCACTGTGGAGTGAGCTGAGCCCTGTAGTGGGCACTGTGGAGTGAGCTGAGCCCTGTAGTGGGCACTGTGGAGTGAGCTGAGCCCTGTAGTGGGCACTGTGGAGTGAGCTGAGCCCTGTAGGGGGCACTGTGGAGTGAGCTGAGCCCTGTAGGGGGCACTGTGGAGTGAGCTGAGCCCTGTAGTGGGCACTGTGGAGTGAGCTGAGCCCTGTAGTGGGCACTGTGGAGTGAGCAGGGCAGACGGCTGAGCCCTGTAGTGGGCACTGTGGAGTGAGCTGAGCCCTGTAGTGGGCACTGTGGAGTGAGCAGGGCAGACGGCTGAGCCCTGTAGTGGGCACTGTGGAGTGAGCAGGGCAGACGGCTGAGCCCTGTAGGGGGCACTGTGGAGTGAGCAGGGCAGACGGCTGAGCCCTGTAGGGGGCACTGTGGAGTGAGCTGAGCCATGTAGTGGGCACTGTGGAGTGAGCTGAGCCCTGTAGTGGGCACTGTGGAGTGAGCAGGGCAGATGGCTGAGCCCTGTAGGGGGCACTGTGGAGTGAGCAGGGCAGACGGCTGAGCCCTGTAGTGGGCACTGTGGAGTGAGCTGAGCCCTGTAGTGGGCACTGTGGAGTGAGCAGGGCAGACGGCTGAGCCCTGTAGTGGGCACTGTGGAGTGAGCTGAGCCCTGTAGGGGGCACTGTGGAGTGAGCTGAGCCCTGTAGGGGGCACTGTGGAGTGAGCAGGGCAGACGGCTGAGCCCTGTAGTGGGCACTGTGGAGTGAGCAGGGCAGACGGCTGAGCCCTGTAGTGGGCACTGTGGAGTGAGCAGGGCAGACGGCTGAGCCCTGTAGTGGGCACTGTGGAGTGAGCAGGGCAGACGGCTGAGCCCTGTAGTGGGCACTGTGGAGTGAGCAGGGCAGATGGCTGAGCCCTGTAGTGGGCACTGTGGAGTGAGCAGGGCAGATGGCTGAGCCCTGTAGTGGGCACTGTGGAGTGAGCTGAGCCCTGTAGGGGGCACTGTGGAGTGAGCAGGGCAGACGGCTGAGCCCTGTAGTGGGCACTGTGGAGTGAGCAGGGCAGATGGCTGAGCCCTGTAGGGGGCACTGTGGAGTGAGCTGAGCCATGTAGTGGGCACTGTGGAGTGAGCTGAGCCCTGTAGGGGGCACTGTGGAGTGAGCAGGGCAGACGGCTGAGCCCTGTAGTGGGCACTGTGGAGTGAGCAGGGCAGACGGCTGAGCCCTGTAGTGGGCACTGTGGAGTGAGCAGGGCAGATGGCTGAGCCCTGTAGGGGGCACTGTGGAGTGAGCTGAGCCATGTAGTGGGCACTGTGGAGTGAGCTGAGCCCTGTAGTGGGCACTGTGGAGTGAGCTGAGCCCTGTAGTGGGCACTGTGGAGTGAGCAGGGCAGATGGCTGAGCCCTGTAGGGGGCACTGTGGAGTGAGCAGGGCACTAATTTGGAATGCACTTGATGAGGAAATTACGTTGTCTTTCGTTGCTCCCTTCATTATTTTCACCTGGGATGTGACATCACAGCACGGCGTCCATCAGCTGAATCGCTGTTCTTACGACAGAAATATCTTTTATATATAACATAACTGTTGCAATTAAATATACATTTTATTTATGTACAGTATATCTCAACTTTAAAACTTGCCGTCTCATCTTTGGACCCTGCATTACCTAACATTTCTTATGAAACTTATTTAAACATGACATGACATAATGTGTACAGTGTAACTGATGTACAGATTAATATCTCACCCTCATGTTCTTTTCCTCTATTTTTTTTTTTTTTTTCAGCTCATTGTTAACTTATTTTCTCATTTGTATTCTTCTGATGATATTGAACATATTGTTAATACATTTTGTATAATGTATACAAAGTTATGTGTCATAAACATGTCATCTCTGTTTGTTTGGTAAAAGTGAAAAACAAAAAGTAATAAATAAAGTAGTCTTTGAGCTATAAGTGCGTCCCAGCCGGGTTCGTCATTTATTGGGTCCCCTGGAAACGTTTCCGTTGTGGTCAGTGCTATTTGCAGCAAGTGTCTGTATTTGGTTGTGTTGTGAACTTTCGCAGCGAGTTTCTGTATCTGGTTGTGTTGTGAATATTTGGAGCACATGTTGTTGTGAATCTGATGAAGATGTTTTCTTAATTTGCGGGTGTTTTTGTATTTGCATGTGTTGTCCTCAGTTGTAGCGTGTTCAGCTCCAGTCCTACTCTAACTCTCTAACTGAACACACTGAGACAAGCTGACCCGGGCCTTCAGACTGCTTGCAAATTGGCATTGGTACTAAATTCTGCAGGACAATGTAAATGGAAATAGCAGTCTCAAAACAAATACAAATGATTTGGGCATGATTAATATTATAAAGAGGCTTTCTAACCTGATGATCTATTCGCATCTGATCCTGAGGAACTGTCGTTTGGGCTGGCGTCTCCTGGAGTAACGAAGACAGAAGCACACATACGGCACAGTTCAAATGAGATCAGTCAGAAATCAGATACTGTAACTATTCAAGAGCTTCAAAAAGAGAGGTTTCACAGTGATGCCACAGAAGAACCATTTTAATAATGAAATATCACCTGTTTTATGAGCTGTTGTTGTTTCACGAGTGGACGTTCTCTCAGCCATTGCCGTCCCTGTGGCGTCTGCATTAGGTTGTAAGGTTGCGGACTCCTCTGTGTTCTCTGTGTCGTCTGTATCATGAGTCTGGTTGGTCTCGTCCTGTTCCTCTGGGCTCGGCGTGGCACTGGTCGGTGTCCAGTGAACTGGAGTAGACACTGATGTATCTCCCAAAGCCTCGGATGTAGAAGTTTCATTCTCTTCTGCCCCAGTATTGTGTTGGCGTATTGTGGCTTCTGTGAAATGACGATTATGCAGAACTTTGTAAATGCACACCAAACATTGATTGGTCCTTTTTTGACAAATTTTCAACCTGCTGTCAGTAAGCAATCTTACAGATATTTACTCAGCTTTAATAAGACAACTAGTGTAATTAACTGCAGAGATATGAGATGTGCTGTGATCTTGTTGCTCGACTGATCATTCAGCACATTTTAAGAAGCGGGACAGCACCATCCAGTGCACAATAAACAATACACAACCTCACAAACAAATGTCATACTTATTCAAATATTTACTTTGATATTATTTTCATATTATTTTGTGTATGTATATTTAATGTTACTCATGCTTTTATCAATGTTAAGATTTTTTTGAATATGCTGCAGCTTATCACTTTATTAAAATGATGCTGAACAAAACAACAGTAACACTTTATTTCAATGGATTCTACTAACTATAAGTAACTTTGTAACTACATGTCAACTAACAAAATGTTTTTCACAGGATGAATTTAAAGTGTTAAAGCTTACTAATAATACCTAACTTATGATTTACAAAACATGTGATAGGGGGAAAAGCTAAAAACAGTTAACAGGATATTACAGTGCGAGATGTTTCAGATAAAAGTGTCTTCGTTCTAAATGCATGAATTTGAAGGCTTTCATAAGCTGTGCTGATACCTGTAAATGCTGTGGTAGGGATGGCATCTGCTGTCTTTGAAGTGTCAGGGATAATCTGAGCTGTACAGTTCTTCACTGACAAATCTGTTTAAAATATAATGTTTTGTTAAAAAGATAGTTGATCATGCATTGACCAAAACATACACCATGTTGCACAAATCAAACCTTTAGCATCGTAACAGAAGGCGTCATATTTATTTCCGTCTTTAATCTTCTTGATGATGCCTGTTTGGTTTCCAGCACAGAGATCATTTGCCCTGTGACGGAGAATCACCAGCTCTGTGCTGTTTACCCAGCCATACCTGCAGAGAAAATACATGTCTGTATTTAGTTTGATGGAAGTCATTAGGTGATGTTCAGTTGAATGGAAGAACTCAGGTGATGTCTGACCTGCATGTCTGCATGAGTCCTTTATAATAGGCTTCCTCCACCTGCTTCATACTGGCTAATGAAGACGATAATTCCTCACACAAGCTCTTGGCCATCTCAAACGTCAGACTATAGCGTTCTCTCCCCTCTACGTGAAACACTCCAACATAGCTGCAGCTCCGTGCACGCACCACTGAAAGACAAACAGAGTAGAAATGATAGAAATAAATGAATTATATTTACATAGTGCCATTCTAGAACACAAGACTTTCTGAAAAGAATAACAGACAAAGGGAGAGAAAGGAAACGCTAAGAGAGGCCAGAGGTTTAATGCAGATTTGAGCTTGAATCAATCTAAAGAGGGAATGGAGCTGATAACACTGAGGCCTAGAGAAAGGTCAAGAGCTTTGGGACCAATTAATAACACTTCACATTTATCTGTTCAGTCTAGATGTTATGGTGCTGGGTGGATGGAGTGATCGAGGCATGGATCTAATCTCAGGCTGATTTATTCAAACAATACAAGATGAAGACATTCCAGAAAAACAAATAAGGCACAACAGTTTAAATGTTATAACAAAAACCAACACATGGCACACATTAAACACAGGGTGATAATTGCACAGAATAATGAGGAACTAAACAAGACACTGAGTTGACCATAGTGTATAACCATGGGAACAGATCAAACCAGGAAATAAACATACGAAATGCAAAGATGCAGGGGACTTCTCAAAACTCAAAATTATGCTTCCTTGTTTCCTTGGTCCTCCGTTCTCCAGCCTGTGTCCCAGAAACCAATCAAACAAAGCCATTTTAAAGGACATCTCTCTTCTCTAATTGCACTGCGAGGAGGTGAGGAATGAGGAGTGAGGAAGCTTCCAGAGGAGCGATGAGCAAAGATGCACAGGTGTATCCTAGGGGGAAGGATTTCTTGTTGAGAAACCTGACATCAACTCTCCTCCCCCATCAGATGGTGACGCTGTGGAGAACCCGGTGTCTGAAGCACGTGTGAAATCACACCAATCCCACTGGCTGACGCTGGTCCTATGACGTCACATGGAGCACCCATACATATAAAGACCTGACCTGATCTGATCGCCCCAGGATTTGGGACAAGCCTTTCTCCCGCTGCAGGGACGTAAAAAGAGCATTTATTCACTATGGCCAGACGCCCCCAGGCAGACGGCTGCCACGATGTCAGAAAAAGAGCAATTTCTTCTTTCCCTGGGTCACACACACACTGTACTCATGGCCCTTGTGGTCACAATGGCCAGGCATCGAACACCGGCAACAGAGCCTGTATGGACACAGACGCTTAGCCTCCTCACGTTCTCTTGCACCAGGTCCGCTCTCAGGATCAGGTAGGCGTGATGAGCCACGACGAGCCCCAGCTTCCTCGACCATCAACGACCTCTTCCACAGTGGAGCCCCAGAACAATGTAAGCGCTTCAGCACATTTTGCACCATGAACATCAATGGACACAAGGTCTCCCGGCGTGGAAAGCCTTGTTCCACAACGCCACAGAAGCCCCAGCTCAGGTACACTTCACAGTAATAGACCTGAAGGACGCTTACTTTCATGTCTCGATCCTTCCTCGGCATAGGCTGTTTCACAAGTTCACACTTACAAATAATCAGATAGAGTATTTGGCATTCTGTCCGAGGAGTGGGATGCGAGTACTTGAGTACTCCCCCCGTATTTCCGGTTGGGAAAGTAACCAGACGACTGTGAGGATATGGGGTGGTGGAGGGATGCTGAAAACTGTAGAGGAACATAGGTGAGTCGACTGTGTGTATATTTTATATATATATATATATATATATATATATATATATATATATATACCGTATATAGGCCTCCACTCATTTAGCTGATTGGGTAGACATGTTGATTACTGATTGTTGACAGCTGGTTGGAATGATGTGATGATTGTCACATGCCTGTCCTGTCTCGTGTAGCACATGTGGTGTTTGTGTTCCTGTCACTGTTTTGACCCCACCCTCCTTGTTATCTCATTATTGGTTTCATTTGTCCCACCTGTTCCTTCATTATCCTGCCTGATTGGTTCCCTTTTATAAGCTCCTTTGTGTTTGCAGTCTTTGTCGGATCGTTGTCTGGTTTACGTCTCCCGCTTCATGTGTAACTCTGGTATGTGTTGTTTCTAAAGTTATTGTTTTGTTGAGTTCTTGTTTTCCCCATTGTGGGTTTTGGTTTTGATTTTTGTTTCAGTTTGTTAATAAATTCTTTTTCTGCAATTGAGTCCTTTCCCTTAGTTTTCTTTAGTTTTCATGACAGAACGATCCGACCATGTCTAGGATTCAGCAGAAAGAGTCACGTCACCCACCAGGCCCTCCTGTCTCGTGCCCCCACTACCAACGCATTGTACGTTTCCAGTCATTAAGTGCCCTCCGCCAACAAGGAACTGACCTGAGGAAGTTCGCTAGGGAATTCCTTAGAGCGGCGGAGGGTTTAAGACTTAATGATGGGCCTCTTAAGGACCTTTTTTTTTACGCTCTTAATGAGTCCATGGACTGGGTTCTCAGGAGGGCGTATGATGGGTGTACCTTCGAGGCTATGGTGGAGGGTCTCGCTCGCTTTCAGGAGCGGGAGGCCAGGAAGGTGGTCCCAGTACCGGTGGTCCCGAGTCTGGTGGTCCCAGTTCCGGTGGTCCCGAGTGGGGTGGTCCCGAGTCCGGTGGTCCCAGTTCCGGTGGTCTCGAAACACAGGAGGAGGAGAAAGGCTCCCTCTGTAACTGTTCCGGTGGTCCCAGTTCCGGTGGTCCTGAGTCTGGTGGTCCCGAGTCCGGTGATGCCGAATCCGGTGGCTCCTAACACGGAGACCATCCCGGAGGTGCCTGCCGCCGAGCCTGTTCACGTCACGCCTGCCAAGCCTGTGTCTTCGGACAAGATGGTCGCCGCCGAGCCTGTTCACGTCACGCCTGCCGAGCCTGGGTCTTTGGACAAGATGGCCGCCGCCGAGAGTGTTCACATCACGTCTGCCGAGCCTGTGTCTTCGGACAAGATGGCCGCCGCCGAGCCTTTTCACGTCATGCCTGCCGAGCCTGTGTCCCCTGACAAGATGGCCGCCGTCGAGCATGTGTCTGTTCCTGAGCCTGAGCCAGAGCCAGTGTCTGTTCCTGAGCCGGAGCCGGTGTCTGTTCCTGAGCCGGTGTCTGTTCCTGTTCCGGAGCCGGTGTCTGTTCCTGAGCCGGTGTCTGTTCCTGAGCCGGAGCCGGTGTCTGTTCCTGAGCCGGAGCCGGTGTCTGTTCCTGAGCCGGTGTCTGTTCCTGAGCCGGAGCCGGAGCCGGTGTCTGTTCCTGAGCCGGAGCCGGAGCCGGTGTCTGTTCCTGAGCCGGAGCCGGTGTCTGTTCCTGAGCCGGAGCCGGTGTCTGTTCCTGAGCCGGAGCCGGTGTCTGTTCCTGAGCCGGAGCCGGTGTCTGTTCCTGAGCCGGAGCCGGTGTCTGTTCCTGAGCCGGAGCCGGTGTCTGTTCCTGAGCCGGAGCCGGTGTCTGTTCCTGAGCCGGAGTCTGTTCCTGAGCCGGAGCCGGTGTCTGTTCCTGAGCCGGAGCCGGTGTCTGTTCCTGAGCCGGAGCCGGTGTCTGAGCCGGAGCCGGAGCCGGTGTCTGAGCCGGAGCCGGTGTCTGTTCCGGAGCCGGTGTCTGTTCCAGTGCCCGAGCCGGTGGTGCCAGTTCCAGTTCCCGAGCCGGTGGTGTTTGTTCCTGGGCCGGTGGTGCCAGTTCCAGTGCCCGAGCCGGTGGTGTCTGTTCCAGTTCCAGTGCCCGAGCCGGTGGTGCCAGTTCCAGTTCCAGTGCCCGAGCCGGTGGTGCCAGTTCCAGTTCCTGAGCCGGTGGTGTTTGTTCCTGGTCCGGTGGTGCCAGCTCCAGTGCCCGAGCCGGTGGTGCCAGTTCCAGTGCCCGAGCCGGTGGTGCCAGTTCCGGTGGTGCCAGTTCCAGTGCCCGAGCCGGTGGTGCCAGTTCCAGTGCCCGAGCCGGTGGTGCCAGTTCCAGTGCCCGAGCCGGTGGTGTCTGTTCCAGTTCCCGAGCCGGTGGTGTCTGTTCCAGTTCCAGTGCCTGAGCCGTTGGTGCCAGTTCCAGTGCCAGTTCTGGTGGTGCCAGTTCCAGTGCTTGAGCCGGTGGTGGCAGTTCCACCGCCCGAGGGGTCGTCTCCGCCGTGGCCGCCCGAGGGGTCGTCTCCGCCGTGGCCGCCCGAGGGAAGGTCTCCGCCGTGGCCGCCCGAGGGAAGGTCTCCGCCGTGGCCGCCCGAGGGGTCGTCTCCGCCATGGCCGCCCGAGGGAAGGTCTCCGCCCTGGCCGCCCGAGGGAAGGTCTCCGCCCTGGCCGCCCGAGGGAAGGTCTCCGCCCTGGCCGCCCGAGGGAAGGTCTCCGCCCTGGCCGCCCGAGAGAAGGTCTCCGCCCTGGCCGCCCGAGGGAAGGTCTCCGCCCTGGCCGCCCGAGGGGGAGTCTCCGCCCTGGCCGCCCGAGGGAAGGTCTGCTCCGCCCTGGCCGCCCGATGGACTCTCAGCTCCGCTCTGGCCTCCTGAACTGTCCATTTTTTTTTTTTTTTTTTTTTCCTGCCCCACCCTGGTCTGTCCTTCCTGTTCCCCCTGTTTCACCCTGGTCTGTCCCTCCCGTCCCGCCCTGGTCTGTCCCTCCCGTCCCGCCCTGGTCTGTCCCTCCCGTCCCTAGTGGAGCGTCTGGTAGCCGCTCCTTAAGGAGGGGGTAATGTCACATGCCTGTCCTGTCTCGTGTAGCACATGTGGTGTTTGTGTTCCTGTCACTGTTTTGACCCCACCCTCCTTGTTATCTCATTATTGGTTTCATTTGTCCCACCTGTTCCTTCATTATCCTGCCTGATTGGTTCCCTTTTATAAGCTCCTTTGTGTTTGCAGTCTTTGTCGGATCGTTGTCTGGTTTACGTCTCCCGCTTCATGTGTAACTCTGGTATGTGTTGTTTCTAAAGTTATTGTTTTGTTGAGTTCTTGTTTTCCCCATTGTGGGTTTTGGTTTTGATTTTTGTTTCAGTTTGTTAATAAATTCTTTTTCTGCAATTGAGTCCTTTCCCTTAGTTTTCTTTAGTTTTCATGACAATGATGGGATAGATAATTAGAACATGTTCCTCCTGAACTTTGTTAATAAAACCTACAGTTTGCCTTCGAAGGACAGGCATAGCAGTAACCAGCAGAACGAAGTCGCATAGGCTGCCCTGGTAATTCGCATCCTCAACTACCTTGACCACTAGCTTATTCTAGTTCACTCTCGAGAGTTGTTGTGAGCACACAGGGACATGGTACTCGAGCACCTAGCCTGACAAAGACTTCAGATCAATTGGGAGAAAAGCAAGCTCTCCCCCCTGTGAAGAGAATCTCTTCTCTCGATGTTGAGTTGAACTCGGTCTAAATGACAACACGTCTTTCAGAAGATCGTGCTTGGTCAGTGCTGAACTGCTTGAATTTGCTCCCTCCTCGTTCGGCTTGTTTAAAATATTTTCAGAGGCTTCTGGGGCATATGGCATCCTTGGCCGGAATAACGGCACCTGGGTTGATGCATATGCTTCAGCATTGGCTTCATGGCCAAGTTCTCAAGAAAGCTGAAGTGACCTTTTTTCCATTGCAATGGTAAGTTTCCTAAAATTAATAGACTGGAGGTTATGCTTCCTGTGTGCTGGAAGGTTGCACTTGTACTTGCCAGCAGCTGCACTCTTAGGCTGCGTTCCAGTCCACTTTTAGACACGCACTTGCGAACTTCAAGTTTCAAGTTCAAGTTTCAAGTTTAATTTATTTATAAAGCACATTTAAAACAACCTTGGTTGACCAAAGTGCTGTACAAGATATATCTAGGTCCATCCCATAAAATTAAAAACACAGAATCACAAAACATAACTACAATCACTTTCACAAGACATTAAACGCACAAACTTCCCTAAGCACTTCCCCTCGGGGGAATCCCTGCCGCCATTTTGAAGTGTGTTCCACTTCGTGAAGTGGACGAGGGAAGTTTATATGGACAGACCCTCGTTCCCTCGATTTTGATAGAGGGAGCGAGTCTACTTCATATGTACACTTCAGGTACCTATATGTCCCACAATGCAGTACGATTGTGACGTCCACAGATCTCATCTAATCAACTCCACAACAAACAACTCTATGATATATTAATTCTTTTTTTTTTTTCTAACAACCCAAACACACCTATAATTATTTGGATGCTGCAGTAAACAAATTCTTATAGGGAAAAATAAATAAATCAACTCCACAGCTGAATCCAAGTAATCAAGGGCTTAGGACGGTCCAATTCAGCCCATTGCAGTTTCCGCTAGTAGTGGGCACTCATCCAACGTAAGCAATGACGTACATTCTAGTGAACGAGATGGAGGGAAGTTAGCGAGTGAAGGGCATGACAATTTTGGACTGGAACGCAGCACTAGAGCCCGTAATGCAGCTCAGGTACACAGGTCTCGGTAACTATTGTAACCATTGTTCCCTCCTCCCACTGAGATGAATTACCGCTGAGATGGTCAAAAAATGCTAAATATATACCTTAAAAGCACTTTAGATTCTTCAAAAGTACATTTTAGGCATTATTCAAAATATGGTTAATTGTGGAAGAATGACTTAGAAGAAAACATCATTTTATTCTAGTCCTTATTTGCAGGTTTTAAGCAAAAACATACATTATCTTGATAAAGTGTCACCTTGTGGCCGATTCTCAGAAAATTTGGTCAACACCCAAAATAAATTTACCAACTTTTATAAGGGTCAGTCATTCAGAATTATTTTCAGCATAATAATCAGCTGCTGGGCTTTTTAAATATTTTGATTAACCCATGAAACTTTGACTGGAGTGTCAAAAAAAGACTTTTGTAAGAGTAGGATTTCAGGAAAGTATAAGACTCACTCTAAAGCAAGTAAGTGACGTGAGGGGTGACGTAAGGACTACAACAGGATCTACATTGTGTAAACAGGAGGATATTTACATCAGGAAAAATCTGGACAGTCGTTTTCATTCACTTTTGATACTGTTGAAACTCCTCTGACTCTCACTAGTTTTCTTTTGAAATGCTGAAATTTACAGCTGCCCAGTAGCATGTCTCTCCAACCAACAAAGAGTTTCTCAGCCTTCCCTCAACACAAACACACACACACACGTCTTACTTTGACATCTATCATGCTGAGCTTTTACACAAAACACCTCAAAAACCCACACAAAGTGAGAGAGATCAAAGTAAAACGGAGTGACTGTGGGATTGACTAGCTTTATTTGGTTCTCCATTTAGGTATTTATTGGTTCAGTCACAAAAAAGAGGTGCTTTAAGATGTGAAAAAGACATTAAATGATATAAAACAATACAGCGCAGCAGCAAAGCACAGATTTATCCATCCAACTTAAGTCAACTATCAAAGTTGTGACATACTTTAGAACAAACTGTTACCACAGTAACCGCCGAGTCTTGCGAAAACAGTTTTTTTTTGGGGGGGGGGGGGGGGGGGGCGTGAGGTTTCGCTTCCTGCATATGTGGTAAAACACAAAAAGTGATGCTCAAAGGCTTCATGTGAGGAATAATCTGGAACCAACATTACACATTCTAGACCATTATATTTCTCTCATTTATTTAGCCTATCTTTCTATTTGACCTAAACTCTTCTGGCTCTCTGCTGGTTTGCTCTTGAAATGCTGAAGTTTGCAGCTCCCAGCATAATTATCCTGTTCTCTTCAGTGTTGATCTGCAGTCAGACAGCACTGCTCCATTCATAGTCAATATACAGAGACTTGATCCCTCTGACGAGTTTTCTCACCTGTGGTAGACTGTGATCTGGATGAGGCCAGTAATCCTGACAAGAGTCCGAGCAGCACCATCCACATCCTGATCGCCGGCGAGGGAATCTGTAAGGGAAGGTTGATTGCTGTATAAAAGAGCTGGGCTAGAGTTTGCTGTACGTTCGGAGTATTGTGAGGTGAGATTTCAGTGGCAGAACTAATAGAGAGAGAGGAAAGGGTGGTGCACATTTGAACACTCCCTTCTACGCCTTCCTCAACCGCTCTCTGTCTCTTTCTCACTTTCAGTGTGTTTAGAAGAAGAGGAAACCTGTTTATCTATACATCAATGACAGCCATGATTCGAGATTTATCCTTCATCCACTATATGCTACGGTTTTCTCTCGTCACAGATCACATGTACTGTATGTGGACCGTTACATGAAATAAGCAGTGCACCAAAGTCCAACTCTAGAGAAGAACAGTCAGACTGGAGTTGGAAAAACTAATTTTGGTTGAATGTCAAAGTTTCCGAGAACTACATGTGTCAGCTGCTTACAAAATTATACCATTAATCTCACAAAAAAGAACATATCCAGGTCTGTTCAGTCTACAAAATGACGCCTGTGTAGTGATGACTAAGATTTGCTGCATTCTGACGTTATTTTCATCCAATGCATTGCTCCCAAATTCTCATTGCAGTGATACATTAACTCTTCAATGTATTACAGTGAATTTTCTTTTATTTATATTGCAGCACATCTAATCCTAGCAGTCATTACCCACGTCAAGTACATTAAATAATTATCAGATACGTCATACAACTGATATATGTTTCCAGGCTTCTCACAATCTCATATCTGTATGTACATGAGTTTTGAGTACAGGACTAATGCTTCATTGTACATTACTGCGGTTGTGTTGTCAGTCGTGTTGTTATGACACTGAGTAAACAAGGCCTCATCATAACCTGTTGCATCTTCACACTTCTCTCCTCTCACTTCCTGTGCAGAGCTGCTGCTGCTCATACTGCTATGATTACTACCGTTGCTATGGTGACGGGAGCTATAAACACAAACAAATGTTCATACAAATTTAAAAAAAAAATCAGATTCAGTAAAGATAATTCTACTTATATTTATTGTATGTAGCGCTTTAATTTAATTCTAAGTTGTTAAAAGACTTAGTTACACAAGATTGCAGGAAACACAGTGAAGATGAAGATAAGAGTCAAAAGGCTTTAATATTCCAAACTGGCAGGAAAACAAGGCAAGTTTATTTATATAACACATTTCATACACAATGGCAATTCAAAGTGCTTTACATAGAAGAAATAAAAATAATAAAAATAAATAAGAATAATTAAAACGGTTTAAAAAAATAAAATAATGTACAGTACAGTACAGTACAGTCGGACGAACACCGGCACATTGCTCATTCAGTAAATGCATGGCTAAACAGAAGTGTTCTGAGTCTGGATTTGAATGTGACTACAGTAGGAGCACATCTGATCTCCTCTGGAAGCTGATCCAGCATAATAGCTAAAAGCAGACTCGCCATGTTTAGAGTGAACCCTTGGTATTTCTAGCTGATATGATCCTAATGATCTGAGTGATCTGTTGGGTTTATATTCCGTGAGCATATCTGCAATATATTGAGGTCCTAGGCCATTGAATGATTTATATACCAGTAATAATACTTTACAATCAATCCTAAATTCAACTGGGAGCCAGTGTAAAGACCTGAGGACTGGTGTGATATGTTCATATTTTCTGGTTCTGCTCAGAATCCTGGCGGCAGCGTTCTGTATGAGCTGCAACTGTCTTATGGTCTTTTTGGGAAGGCCAGTGAGGAGTCCATTACAATAATCCACCCTGCTGGTGATGAAAGCCTGAACAAGTTTCTCTAAGTCTTGTCTGGAAACAAAGCATCTAATTCTTGCAATATTTTTCAGATGATAGTATGCTGATTTAGTTATCGCTTTGACATGACTATTGAAACTAAGGTCTGACTCTAGTGTCACACCAAGATTCCTGACTTGATGTTTAGTTGTTTGACCCCTAGAGTGAAGGTATGCATTCACCTTGAGAACTTCATCTTTGTTTCCAAACGCAATGACTTCAGTTTTGTCTTTGTTTAACTGAAGAAAGTTTTGACACATCCAACTGTTGACTTCATCGATGCATTGGCACAGGGAGTCAATGGGGCTGGTATAGGCGATAGGACAAAACACAACCTCTGACATAGACGATGAGCCAAGAGTGACTGTGAGGGTACAACTTATAAAGCAAACACAACATATATGATAATTAAACACAGCTGAAACACAGAACTCATAATGACGGTAACCGAGGATAAAAAACGAGTGGCGGGAAAGACAAAAGGAGAACATGTGACTGAGAAAAACAAACTAAAAGTCCATGAAAATGAAATTGTGACAGTTAATTAATAAAATTACACTTGTTCATGTTTGTTCAAATTGCATTGACTAATGTGAGTAGAACTTTTGATTTAAAAAATACACTAACCAGCGAACAAAATATGTTCTAGAAATGTTTTGCTAATATTCCCATTATGAAAACGTTATTTCTGAATGTTTTCTGAACGTTCAAAACGTCCCATTTAAAAAAAAAAAAATAATAATTAACTTTTTTTGGGTTTATGAACGTTATGGGAACATTTCATTTGATCATTCTTCAAACATTATCAAAATGTTACTTTTGAGTGTTCTGAAACAAGTAGTAACATTTCAAATAAAATAGACAAAACATTCCATGAATGACGTATAATTTTTTTGTGCTAACGTTTTGAGAACATTATTAAAGACCAGATAACTTTGAACAAACGTTCTATTAAAGTTCCTGGAGGAATATTTGTTCATAACTTTGAGAGAACCTTGACAGAACGTTCCCTGTTAACTGAAGTTCTGAGAATGTTCCTGTCATGGGTTCCTGTAAAGGCAAGTGGAGGATCTGTGTGCAGAAAACAAACAAATGAAAACAAAACAGATGGACACTGTATAACTAACAGAACCAACCTTAAAGGGTTAGTTCACCCAAAAATGAAAATTATGTCATTAATGACTCACCCTCATGTCGTTCCAAGCCCGTAAGACCTCCGTTCATCTTCGGAACACAGTTTAAGATATTTTAGATTTTGTTCGAGAGCTTTCTGTTCCTCCATTGAAAGTCAATGAGCCATTGAGTTCGCGTAGTGTAATAGCGCAGCGCGTCTGTGTTGTAGGTCACACGTAGGCTCACTATTGGCCGACGCTGATCATGTGTGATGCGTGTGACGTACAACACAGACGCGCTGCGCTATTACACTATGCAAACTCACGCGAGGCACAGAGAGAAGGAAATGAATAGTGGCATAAAGTCGTTATTTTTGTTTACTTTTTGCGCACAAAAAGTATTCCCGTCGCTTGATAAACTTAAGATTGAGCCACTGATGTCACATGGACTACTTTGATGATGTCTGTATTGCCTTTCTGGACGTGAACAGTGACATGTCCATTGACTTTCAATGGAGGAACAGAAAGCTCTCGAACAAAATCTAAAATATCTTAAACTGTGTTCCGAAGATGAACGGAGGTCTTACGGGCTTGGAACGACATGAGGGTGAGTCATTAATGACATAATTTTCATTTTTGGGTGAACTAACCCTTTAAAGGCCCGCTGAAGTGCCTTGGAACGTGCAGCTTTGTATGATTCACTGACGTAATTTCCTCTAAAACAGGAAGCTAAGGCGGGACATATTGAATGGCTCCTCCCCCTTTTCAAATAGCCAATAGGGTTCTGATCAGGTTCTACTCCGCACACTCGTTTAGTTTTTTCTTCATCAAAACCGGATATCAAAACCGAATATGTTAATCAGTGGTTGTATATCAATCAGGGACACATTTGTGTGCATTTTGTTTTGTGATTTCACCGGAACGAATAGAAAGTCCGCGGCGGCGATAGATTAAACCGGGTGTCCATGTGAAGACTGAACAATGTATCCGCATCACTGATCGCAACGGCTACGAGCGCTCAGCTTGATTTCAAAAACAACACATTTCAGCGCTAAAACGCCTCTTATTTGCGAAACGAACGAATGCCCTGCTAGTTAACTGGAGATGTTTTATTTATTTGTATTGGTACATCCGTGCCTCGAGTTGGCATGGACAATATCGACCCTGGCAAAAACCCATATTGCTCCGTGACGTGTCAACGGTCGCTTTGGCCGGGTGGTTTTATAGCATTGGGGGCGGGACACTTTACATTCTAGAGAGTATTTGATTGGACAGAAGATGTGATGAGAAGTTGAAGTCCGCGGTGATGTCATAAAAATCTGTGATATAAGTTTTGAATACTTGTATGTCCTAAATGCGAATTTTGTCATTGTTTTTGAACACGCCAGCTTATTCATAACCTTAAGCCTAACATATTCATACTAAAAGCTAAAAATCTATAATTTTGATTTCAGGGGGCCTTTAAACACTAAAGACACCAGGGGCACGTTCAAGTTCAAAACGGTGCGCAACTTTTTGCTACGGTTTCCGGGTTGAACATCATGTTTCCTGGAAACGGCGTGCACCGGTGTGCAACGGGGTTTGAGATACGTTCTCTCTTGTTTGGTGGGTGTGTCAGAACTGCAGTCCAATCAGCAGCAACATGTATATAAAGCACGCGGTATTAAAGTGAACTCGCACAATGGGTTCAAGGAAAGTCATTTACAAATGTGTTCGATGCAGCTCGGTATACGCAACAACTGAGGATATTAGAAGACATGTTTGTGTAAGTTTTTTTGTTAAAATATAGGATATCAACATAATGATGTAGTTGTTTATATTTTTAGCTTCATTGCAAGTGTATGACATTTGGTATAGAAATAAACAATGGTAATTAAGTGCTTTTCCTAAAAATGAGAAAGAAAATACAGGGTAATTAAAACAGTATGAACTACAAATAAAGTCAGTATGTGAGGCTAAATAGATGTGTTTTAGTCTGAATTAGGTAAGATGTGTGCTTCAGTTTCAGCAATCCCTTCACTCGATTGGGATGTTCTCTTTTGTTCTGGGCGGCAAGTGCAGTAACTGTAACATTGGGCATATTTTGTATTATTAAACACATATTTATACCGACTTCATCAGGCTCCGAACATTCTTCACAAAGAACACAAAGAATGGCCTTCTCAGCTGCCATAGTTGCAACTCTTGCCTCATCAGAACAGTGTGTTCAACGCATCACCGTTTCTGTTTAAAAAACGTTGTGCAACGTTTTGTCGGGGCTGAACGCAGCCCAAACAGAGAACTGAACTGAACTGAGGGTTGAAACAGACCAAACGATGGAGCTAGGAACAAACCGTAACTAACACACCGTAACTAACACACCGTAACTAACACACCGTAACTAACACATCGTAAGTAACACACCGTAACTAACACACCGTAACTAACACACCGTAACTAACACACCGTTACTATCACACCGTAACTATCACACCGTAACTAACACACCGTAACTAACACACCGTAACTATCACACCGTAACTAACACACCATAACTATCACACCGTAACTATCACACTGTAACTATCACACCATAACTATCACACCGTAACTAACACACCGTAACTATCACACCGTAACTATCACACCGTAACTATCACACCGTAACTAACACACCGTAACAAACACACCGTAACTAACACACCGTAACACACCATAACACACCGTAACTAACACACCGTAACTAACACACCGTAACTAACACACCGTAACTATCACACCGTAACTATCACACCGTAACTAACACACCGTAACTATCACACCGTAACTATCACACCGTAACTAACACACCGTAACTATCACACCGTAACTAACACACCGTAACTATCATACCGTAACTAACACACCGTAACTATCACACCGTAACTAACACACCATAACTATCACACCGTAACTATCACACCGTAACTAACACACCGTAACTATCACACCGTAACTAACACACCGTAACTAACACACCGTAACTATCACACCGTAACTAACACACCGTAACTATCATACCGTAACTAACACACCGTAACTATCACACCGTAACTAACACATCGTAACTAACACGTAACTAACATGTAACTAACACACCGTAACTAACACACCGTAACTATCACACCGTAACTAACACACCGTAACACACCGTAACTAACACACCGTAACTATCACACCGTAACTATCACACCGTAACTATCACACCGTAACTAACACACCGTAACTAACACACCGTAACTATCACACCGTAACTATCACACCGTAACACACCGTAACTAACATACCGTAACTATCACACCGTAACTATCACACCGTAACACACCGTAACTAACACACCGTTACTATCACACCGTAACTAACACACCGTAACTAACACACCGTAACTAACACACCGTAACTATCACACCGTAACTATCACACCATAACTATCACACCGTAACTAACACACCGTAACTATCACACCGTAACTATCACACCGTAACTAACACACCGTAACTATCACACCGTAACTAACACACCGTAACTATCACACCGTAACTAACACACCGTAACTAACACACCATAACTATCACACCGTAACTGACACACCGTAACTATCACACCGTAACTAACACACCGTAACTAACACACCGTAACTATCACACCGTAACTATCACACCGTAACTAACACACCGTAACAAACACACCGTAACTAACACACCGTAACACACCATAACACACCGTAACTAACACACCGTAACTAACACACCGTAACTAACACACCGTAACTATCACACCGTAACTAACACACCGTAACTATCATACCGTAACTATCACACCGTAACTAACACACTGTAAATATCACACCGTAACTATCACACCGTAACTAACACACCATAACTATCACACCGTAACTAACACACCGTAACTAACACACCGTAACTAACACACCGTAACTATCACACCGTAACTAACACACCGTAACTAACACACAGGAACTGACACACAGGAACTATCACACCGTAACTAACATACAGGAACTGACACACCGTAACTATCACACCGTAACTAACACACCGTAACTATCACACCGTAACTATCACACCATAACAAACACACCGTAACTATGTCTACTGAAACAGAACTTCCAAACGCTCATCCGCACTCTTCTCGCGGTCAATAACTGTTGTGCTGGAATCAGCACCCCCTGCTGGACTGGAGTTAAAGCCTTTATAAGGGATTTCTCCCATTGTCTGCAGAAGGAGTGCACACACTAAGAAAACGTAAATAACTTAATTAGAAAATTTTAATAACAAATAGAAGTAAATAAATTAATATGGCTCATACAAGCTCCTACAAGAACTGAGAAAGGAAATTGATACTAAATTGAACTAATAATGAACCAATGAAGAGCGATCTTTAACTACGACAGGAGTTGTAATGATTCATGCATGTATAACAGCAGCCTTAACCCTCTGGGGACCAAAAACGCGCCCGCGCATTTTGCTCGTTTTTTTTTTTTAGCAATGAAAATAAACACTAAATGCTCTGTTAATTTTGATCTTTCATTTTCGTGTAATACATCAATCGATCCTGTTCAGTTTCTATTTTTTTTCTGTATACTCACAATAAAAATAAAGTGTTTTGCTTTTTGACAAATAAAGAAAAATTAACATGATGCGATTTCTGCCTTCTCTCTGTCAGTAAACTCCCATTTGAAACGCGTTCGAAAATGATCTATAACTCCGCGAAAATTCAGTCAAACAGGCAAACAGACCCACGGGCATAAAGCTTGAGATCGCATCTGTTAAATGAAGTAACTTATATAAAAAACAAATATTCTCAGCTTCTGTAATCTGTATAAAAAGAGAGCGACTCCAGTCGAGCTCATTACGAGCTAATTCACAGTAATGTGACCACTCCCGCGCGGGCGGGTATAGATGTATACACTAGATGTCGCCTTCGCTACTGCAGTTCATTGGAACGAAACCGTAGCCAAGGCGACATCTATGAATATATCTATACCCGCCCGCGCCGTCAGATCATTTGGACGTGTGTTGTTTTCAAGAGATAACAACGATATAAATACTGTTCGTTTTTTTTAAATCAATTAAGATCGCGTTTGAAAAGCACCAAACGGCTTCATGTTTTTACTATTATCTCATTTCATATCATCATAACGAATGGAAACATTTGAAGTAACATGATAATCAATATATTTTTCTCTAGCTTAGTTGTTACTGAAATATTTTGGAAGATTTATAGGCTGCTATGGTTATTGTTATTATTATTTTATGCAGCACTGCGCATAGCCTATGCCTACAAGGCACAACAAACCTGGTGTTCATTATATCATATATTGTTGGAAACATTTATGTGTGTGTGTGTGTGTATGTATGTGTGTATTCTGTGAATTTTAAAAAGCAATTTTAACCAGAAAAATCTAAAATTTATTCCCAAAATCGTGCAGGCCTTTCTCTTGATATCAGTATGTTCACTTTTTTTTTTTTTTTCAGGGCCCAGATGCCACTCATAATTGTTTTCAATGAGTGCTTTTTTGTCATTTGTTTTGTACCTTTGGATTATGTTGTGTTGTAAATAAATCCAAAAAATCCAAAAAATCTAAAAGCCATTCTTTTTTAAATCTCCTCATTCTTTGTGCAAGGTTGCTCAGAATGATAGGGCCTGATAGCTCCTAATAGGGTCATTAGGGAGTGTCTTTGTCTTTCTCAGGTGTGAAAAGCTTACATATTAATGAGCTCCCGTATAAAGCTTTTTCACACAAAACACGTCGTAAATTTTTTAAATCAATATATTGTCTTATCTGAATGAGCAGTCATTTTCACATAGTTTTGGAGCAAATATTCTAGGCTACATCATACAATTTTCCAAAGTCTTGTGAAGAAATAATCAGTATGGGTTTCATGGCCTTATTTCAGTGAGAATTTTTTTTTTGTATTTTCACAAACCACGCATAAATGTCATTATCTCAAAACAACAAACTTTTACACACATGCTGCTGATATATTATTGTAGCAGAGTTTGTGCTGAATGCAGTGTAATTAGACTTTAGCCATGAAAATGTCACAAGTAACAGAAATAAGCACAAATGTCAGAGCATGTCAGAACACCTCCAGAGCCCAGAAAACAGCTCAGACCTCAGAGGGTTAAACAGATTCTCCCCACTCAGTGAAACACCCACTGAGAATTCTGTTGATTGTGCCCTAGTTATTGGCGATTCTATTACACGGAAAGTGAAAATAGAGACACCAGCCACCATAGTCACTTGTTTGCCGGGAGCCAGAGCGCCTGACATCAAAGCAAATTTAAAAGTGCTGGCTAATGCTAATCGTAAATTCTTTGCCCAGGTCAGGAAGCAGACAGACTAGTTAAACCGACCTTCTGCTAACAGTCTCACGTCACAGAATTCAGATAAATATGATTTTATGATTCTTTGTTGAAACTGCTCTAATATGAAAATAAATATATTCAGCCTTTCATCCAGACCATTTTTACTTTCTGGTTGATATTTGGCTGCATTTAATTCTGAGGAATCAAATGGTGAACACCACCTCGGAGCACTCCTCCCGCGATAAAGCGCATGAGTTACTCGAGGTGGTCACTCATGCAATTGTCAGAATACAGAAAGAGGAGATCTCTTCCCTTCTTCAAGTACCCTCATGGCAACTTAACTTGTTCATGGGGGAAACCTTATTCTTCATGTGTCTTTGTGCCCTCAATGTCGTTTTATTTGACTATCATGGGTGCAAGGGCACGTGGTTATACGATAGGGGTGTGCGAGACATATCATTTGTGATAATATCGTAATTGTTGTTTTAACGATATGCAAAATCATATTATCGAGTATGTCACTCATTTTCAGAAGCCAATCAAAATGCTGCATGAAGTGTTCATGAATTTACTGCGTGCTGCTGCAAGTATACTACTACACGCACGCATTCAGAGTGAGGTGGTGTAGCGTGACATATTGCGCTGTTTGACAGAAGTTAAAATGAGCGAAGAAACTGTAAGAGGAGAAGATATTCATTCAAACACCAGCAACCTCACAATCCACGCTAGAATTCCTAAATGTGGGTCATCATCACTAGCATGGAGGTGGTTTGGTTTTGAAAGGTCCGATATTAGTCAAAAGACGCCAATCTGCAAAGCGTGCCGAAAATCGGTTGCAGTCAAAGGCAGCTCGACAACCAATCTCTTTCACCATCTTCAAACAACACGAGAGCTGTCCTGAATTACCGCTGGGTGTGAATTGTGCTAAAAAAAACATAGCCTTATCTTCTCTGAAAAGCGTTTTGCACATTCAGCTGACATAAACCACAATTTCAATAAACGAAAAAAACTATCCACTGATGAAATGCTTTCTGTGTTGACACAAATCTCGTGCGATGTCATAAACTGCCGGGATCATCACACAACACGTGCCGTAGGCTACACGTCCACTAATGACACGTCCGATTCGCGAAATAATGACTCCTTTGAACAGATTCACTTTAATGAATGATTAAAACAACTGATCTGTCCAACACTGAACTCACGAGATGTCTGAATCGGTGTATAACAAATCGGTAAAACTTAATGTGACAGTACTCAAGTGGAAGGAAAAGTGAATCACTTTTAAATTAATCTGACTACGCCACCCTGGTGGAGGCCAGGGAAATAACTCCCAATAAGGACACACAGGTAAGTTTTACCATTTGGAGACAGAGATAACAAACTCACATCAATAGTAATGAAAGTATTTGAAAAATTGGTGAGGTATGAAATATTAAGGAAACCGGAGCATTTACTTGACCCTCTGCAGTTTGCTTATAGACCCCGTAGGGGGGTGGAAGATGCCACAGTCACTTTACTTAATTTACTCTTTAAGCATTTGGATAACAGTGGCTCCCATGCCAGACTTTTATTTGTTGACTTTTCCTCTGATTTTAATACAATTCAACCCCATATTTTAATCACAAGGCTGCTAGAACAGTTTGACCTGAGCAATAACCTGGTCTATAATTAAATACGCAGATGACTCAGTAATTGTTAGCCTGCTCCAGGAAAGTGAAACAGGTCATAGTCCAGTCATCAATGACTTTGTTGAATGGTGTGAGGCGTCCCACCTTCAACTAAATGTAGCCAAAACAAATGACATGCTCTCTGATTTTAGGAAAAAAAAAATCCAAACACAAGAAATTACATCAATCAAACGTCAAACTGTTCAATGTGTCCAATAGTATAAATACTTGGGGACGATAATAGACTCCAAACTCACATTTGAAACTAACTGCGAAGTTGTGTGTTAAAAACGGCATCAGCGCCTGTTCAGAGTCATTTCCACATTGACAAATCCATCATGACCCTCTTTTACCAAGCTTTTATTGCGTCAGTTTTATCATTTGCGATAGCAGCCTGGTTTGGGAACCTCTCAACCTCTCAACCTTTGAAAAATAAAAACTCTCTCAACCAAAGAGTAAAGTGGTCTAGCAGGCTGACTGGTGAGCCACAGCTTAATGTGGAGACCTTGTACTCAAAACAGTTACAGCGCATAACTGGTTCAATCTTAAACGACAGTTCCCATCCATTGCACACAGAGTTTCAGCTTCTACCCTCTGTGCGTAGGTTTATAATCCCCAGGTGTAGAACAAAAAGACACAAAAACAGTTTTGTCCCTGCAGCCATTACACTGAGGAATAAGTCATAGCTATATTTTGCACAGGTGTTTACTTTGCTTTTATGTATGTATTCATTTACTCTGGACCAGTAAGAACTTTTTTTTTTTTTTTTTTTACTTGTTTTTACTTTTTTTATTTATTTTTTAATTGTTGCCATTTGCTAATTTTTACTGTCTTCAGTTGAATGATGTGTGATATGTGCTCCTATGTTTTCCATGTGTGTGTACGAGGACTGCAGACAAAATCTACCTTCGGGTACAAATAAAGTAACTTGAACTTGATAACGTGAGTCGTGAGGAGCAATACAAAAATACACTTTATTATAAAATCACCAGCACCAGTAAAATTCTCTCGCTCTCAGAAATCTCCCAACATGACAAATAATTCTCCAGGGCCAGGCCTAGTAGGAACAAGGCAGGCCGGCTGTAACTCAGGAGGTCGTCCAAACCCACTTTTAGTCAGCTAACACAGCACACGGTGAAGCACACACTACCGAATGAAGCAGCTAGCCTCCCAAGCGTGGATACTCTGACGAAGATGCAGGAATCAAACTCAGCATGGAATAACAGATAAGGTTGATGTAAACTCTAGACCGGTAATCAAACACAGTGTGGAAACTCAGATGAGAATGCAGGAATCAATCTCAGCATGGAAACTCTGACGAGGCAACGAGAACAAGACATGAATAAGGATAGATAACGGCAGCTGACTAACTACAGCTGTGAATTCTGATTAGAGTGATCAGCACACGCATCGACACACACACACACACACACCCACATACCCGGTACAAACACACCAACATAGACACAAAATGAACACACAAACACATTTCTCAAAAGAACAAAAGAACACATTTCTCTCCAAAAGTTGGAAACAAACTGAGGCCCCCTGTCAGAGACCACATCCATCGGGAGGCCATGTGTGTGGTCAATGACAGCAACCGCTGTCTCTCTGGCAGAAGGTAAGTTGGGCAGAGGGATGAAATGAGTTGCCTTCGAGGACTGGTACACCATGGTCAAAAATCACCGTATTACCCTGTGAGGGAGAGAGACCCGAAACAAAATCAAGCGAAATGTGGGACCAGGGTCTCGGAGGAACTGACAACGGTTGAAGGAGTCCAGCAGGGGGTCGACTGGAAGACTTCGAAACAGCATAGACTGGGCAAGCCAAAACAAAAAGACGAACGTCGCGAGCCATAGATGGCCACCAGAACCGCTGTTTAACGAGAAACTTGGTGCGCTTAACCCCAGGGTGACAAGCTACCTTGGAACAATGACCCGATCGGATAACTTCAGACCTCAAACAGTCTGGCACAAATAAACGACCCGGTGGGCATCCGAGCGGGGGCGTTACCCCTTGAGAGGTCGTGCGAACCTTCAACTTGATTTCTCACGTGACCGCAGAAACAAAAAGCTTTTGCGGCACAATGGGCTCAGAAAAAGACGGGTGCTCCGAATGATCAGAAATGTGGGATAAAGCTCCCGGCTTGATGTTCTAGAACCAGGACAGAACAACAGGACGAGTGAGTGTAAAGCAGAACTACTTTGAAAACACTTAGGCCATGTCATGAGTGTAGGAACCCATAACCCAGTTACAGATTATTTCCACATCTGCATAGTAGACGATTTCCGCAATTCACTAGAAATTTAATGAGAGGCGTTTGTAAACCATGTTTTCCGCCAAAATAAAAGCTTGATACAGTTTTTGTCAAAATAAAAGATCATGTGCTTATCTTTCAAGTATAGAAATTGGTACAAAACTAATTATGAAAGTTTCCTTTATTTTTTAGTGCATTTGTTTTATAAAATATGGCTATTACTGTCATTGGATTAATATTATAACTATTATGTAGTAGGTGTGTAAATAGACACTGTAACTAAAAGAGGTTTGAATTTTCTTTGTTTAATTTGCACACTGAATATGGGTTGGAGCTTTTCATTTTGAACTCTCAAAGTGCACCAGATTGATGACTTGCACAAAATCTTCTTACGGGGGGGGGGGGGGGGGGGGCATGTCCCCAAACCCCCCTAGAAGGACCGAGGTCCACCCACCCTAGTTTTACCAAAAATCCTGTGAGAAACACTGGTATTGCTATGCCAGTGCAGCTTACAGCTTGTTTCAGGATTCATCACTGTAGAGTATAGTTCAACTGTATTAATAAATGACAATTTTTTACTTATTTCATCTGTTAACTCTCACTCGTTCCTATACTCACTCATTACATGACATTAGTGGTTTTAATGAATAGGAGTATGCATATATTTAAGGGCGTGCAAAGATGGGTGGTGTTTATGATCATATAGTGTCTGGGCCAAATGCCAGGGCTGTTTTTTGTCCCAGTCCAGCCCTGCGAACACCTTGTGGAAACAGTTGTGTTAAATTGGCTAAAGGAACCTCACCCAGATTTTACATTAACAAAGGTATCCGCCAAGGCTCTTCTATTTTTGATTGCAGCTCATATTCTCTGTGATTTAATTCACAAGAGTTCATTCAAAGGAATTACATTAAATGAAAGAGAAATAAAAATCTCACAGCTGGCTGATGACACAACCATGTTTCTAAAAAAAATGAATCACTAAATGTTGTAAACCAGTTTTCTGAAAGCTCAAGCTTGAATCTAAATCTTTCAAAATGTGAGCTGTTTTCTCTTAAAAATAAGCATTTGGGTCAAATATGTGGCATAAATATAAATAATTTAGTAACTTGTCTTGGAATAAAAATCAGTCATAATCACAAGTTGATGACAGAGAGTAATATCCCATTACTACACGACTCTATTAATAAAAAGTTTGACTCTTGGCTTGCAAGAGATATGTCTGCGTATGGCAGGGTTCTTCTTTCTAAAGCAGAAGGTCTCTCACGAGCAGCATACTTATTTACATCAATAGAAATACCTAAATTACAATGTGCCAATCTAGACAAACTATTATAAAACTTTATATGGAGGAAGAATCTTGACTAATAAAATTGAGGACGGGGGGCTTATCGGTAATTGATTTCTCACTTTTCAATGAGATATTAAAAATCAACTGGATTAAAAGATTTCTGAAAAATCCAAACAGTTTGTGGAACATTGTGCCAAACTTTATCTTTGAAAAACTTAGTAAAATCACATTCTTACTTCAGTCAAACTTTCATAAACAGGCTCTAACTTGTTGGTCACTTTTGTACAAACACAATTTCTCCCCTCACAAATGTTTTATCTGGAACAACATGAACATCATACATAGAAACAAGACACTCTTTATAGAAAACCAGTTTAAACATGATATTCTACTGGTATCCCAGTTATTAAATAACTCAAATAAAATGACGACTTCACACATAAATTTAACTTCCATCCTCCAAGAAAAGAATTTGATATTGTAACCAGAGCTATATCCCATGGGATCATCACCCTATTTAGAGATGAGACAGATGTGGATCAAATTAATATATCTTTTTCCAGTAGTGTTTCAATAAATGGTCTATCTTTTCTAGACAGAGAAGTCAACAACAAAGTAATAAAAAACCTTTTATGTGCAAAATCTATCCCTGCCTCCAGGTACAAATGGTCCCCCTTGTATGAAAATATTATTTGGAATAGAGCATGGGGTAACCCACATACATTTTTAATTACAAACAAAGTGAAATAAATATCATTTAAAATTCTTCACCATTATTAACCCTGTAACAAGATTATTTCGAAATGTATCCCTACCATAGACGGAAAACGCAGCTTCTGCTCTCTGGAAACGGAAACGTTAGACCAGTTATTCTATAGCTGTCCACATAGCTCTTCTCTGTGGAATGATGTACGATGTTTCATTAATGGACACTTTGGCTCAAACATACACTTATCTAATTTTGACATCTTCTTTTACTTTTCTGACTCAAACTCCTCTGTACAATATATAGTCAACTTATTAACTTATTCTTTATTCATAAATCGAAATTTATGAAGAACAAACCTCTTTTCAATGCTTTTAAACTTGATTTAAATTATATAGACTGTATTTCTGGATTAGATGGTAAATCAGCATCAAAATGTATGCAATGCTTATCTAAGTTAACTTTATAATTAATTTAACTGATATTTACTGTCTGATCTGGCTGTGCACTTTTATGTGATCATTTTTGTACAGATTATTTACTTATATTATATTTGTTTCAATTCTCTATTGGCTGATGTGTATTTATTTTACTTTATTTTATTTTTTATTATTCCTTATGAAAACGTGAATTGTATCTAAATGATTTTTGTATTACAAGATCAATTTCTTTTTTATGCAAATTTTAACAAATGTGTTCTGCAATAAAGAAGAAAAAAAACCTTAGAAAAAATGAGAATGGAAACGGGAATGCCAGGAAGGGAAGAACCCCGACTTACGAGGACCCGTACACCTGTCAAAATAAAGGTCCTTAAAGCTACACTGTGTAATATTTTAAAGCTCCAATATGTAACAATTTTGTAATAAAATTTCTGAAAATAACTTGCACAGTGTGATATATTTCCTCCAGTTGTGTACTTACAATATCTCAAAAGTCTCCAAAGATTTTTTATTTCAGAGAAATTCCGATTTTAAATAACTGTCCATCCCGGAAAAGAAATGTCGCCTCTCAGTGATGCAATGTCCGCACTATCCTTTTTTTCTTTTTATCAATTCTTTTTTTATTGTACAAGTAAGTTATATTGCTCTTTGTACTTCGGTAAGGCTTTTTATCACGTGTGGTGACCAAGATTATGGCAGTACAATTAAATACAATCAAATATGTGTTGTTAAAAAAAATCTATTTAGTCATTACTTGCAAATGTTCGTTCAAATTTACTTTTAGAACGATTGGTTTGAACACGTTAAACAACACGGCATTAACCATAAACACGTAAAACTGCACAACATTAACCCAACAAATCATTTGACAAATACGATAGCTGTAAGTTGTAACGGGATAATATAGCATAACATTTCACGTTCCTTGCAGTTCATTAATTATGATGCCATAAAATAATACGATCAGACATACAGGTAATACAAAAACGAATAAATTACCTCATCCGTGATCAAGATTCATTAATTCCATTTAGATACATCGTTAGATGGTGAAAACGCATTAGAAACGACAACTCCCATCGTCACCTCCTTCATAGCGTCATCAAGCTTCGCCTTTGTTATTGTTGGAAACTGCGCCCTCTTGTGGTCAAAAAATATTACATATTGGAGCTTTAAGTTGATTTTTAGCAAAAAACACTTTGTTCTTTCAAAATGATACGTTCTCATTCATGTGTAATCACTTCAACCAACTAATTAAGTATTCTCATAAGTGTATAATCTGCCATTCAGAATACATATGAGCAAGTCGCTCGAATGGTGGAAGCCATGTTGCGCATCCATCTTGAAAATACATTAGCCAAAGAGGGACAAACCTGGAAATTCAAGCTTCGTCTTTCACGTTTGACACTCAGTGGCACCGTGACGAATGCGATGGGGAGATTACTCGCGACTGCCGGCAGATTTGAACTAATACGGCCACCGTAGGAGTTAAAACGCCCTCAGAATGGGAGGGGCTAGAAAGTAATATTCAGTTGGTAGTCATATACAATTTCACCGCTAGATGGGAGAAAATCCTACACAGTGCAGCTTTAAATACTGCGTCCGCTTCCACCTCAGTGGTCTGCCAGAGCCACACTTAACCAGGGCAACATCACTTATCCTGCCACATTAACAATAATGTTCCATTTATTAAACTCTAGTTAACTACATTAGTTAACATTTACTGTTAATAAACTGAACTTCTACAGCATTATTAAAGTTAATTTCAACATTTAGGCTACTAATAGCCTACATTATTGAAATCAAAAGTTGTATTTGTTAACATAGTTAATGCACTGTGAAGTAACATGAAAAAACAATGAACTGATGTCTTTTTATTAACTAAGATTAATAATTACAGAAACAAATGTATTGCTTGTGGTTAGTTCATGATAGTTATTAGCCTAATACATTAACTAATGTTAACAAATCAAACCATATCGTAAATTGTTACTGAAAAGAGTAAGGAGTTGCTTAGGTAGATTGAAACCATTGAGGCTGTCGGCAAGAACAGGTGAACTCAGGTATCAATGTCTTTATTTCACATCCAATCAGGTATTGTATGTGTGTGTATGTAGGTGTGTGTGGTTTCTACAAAAGAACAGAAATACAGTGTTTTACTTTACAATAAACAAACATTGAATTCACAGGAAATGAGGCCATCTACTCATACTATAATCTCATCAAATACACATCTAAATAACTAAAGAACATCTGTTCATTTTATTCAATTGTTTATGGTAGAAAATTACTATTAGTCAAAGTAAGCTTTTTAATGCTACTTTTTTATTCTACTTTTTGATATTGATATGAATATATATACCAAAATAATTATCAGGTCTAGCAAAGAAGGATTTTATCTTACAAAGCTATGAAATCCAGTGGTAAAATCACAGCTTCTTTAAAATAAATTTGGGGAAAAAAAGGATGACAGTGTCTGTCGGCCACCGCCCAAGACCCAGGAAAACCCCTGAGCTGTCTGCAGACATCTAACTTTCCAGATGAGCACTCAGGCCACATCATTGCTCAGATCTCTGGTCATTGCCTGAAGACTCATGGTTTGCATGACAACAGACAGCGGGGTAAACATAGTCATGCACGACGGATAAACAAATGGCAGCGTCTTCCTTGTTTTGGCCACAGGATTCATATTGCCATTGGTAAGCAATTTTGGTGCTTCTGTGAAAAGAAATTCAAGTAAAATAGATGTTTAAAAATACAAAGAAAATTAATTTAATAAGGAAAGCTGTTATACATATATATATATATATATATATATATATTACAGCAATATAATAAATGACATGAATTATAAATTAAAATATAATAATTATAATATAAAATAGTAATTTAAATAATAAAAATGGTCAAACCTTCATGCTTTGAATGTTCAAGTGACAATATTTGTATGTCTATCTTTTTATGTGTATTTTAAATGTTTTCCAGAGAGGAGCATGCAGGATCCCAGAGAGGAGCATGCGGGATTTCCCAGAGTGGAGCATGCGGGATTTCCCAGAGTGAAGCATGCAGGATTTTCAAGAGAAGAGCATGCGGGATCTTCCAGAGAGCAGCATGCGGGATTTCCCAGAGAGGAGCATGCGGGATTTCCCAGAGTGGAGCATGCGGTATTTTCAAGAGAGGAGCATGCGGGATCTTCCAGAGAGGAGCATGCAGGATCCCAGAGAGGAGCATGCGGGATTTCCCAGAGAGGAGCATGCGGGATTTCCCAGAGAGGAGAATGCGGGATTTCCCAAAGTGGAGCATGAGGGATTTTCAAGATAGGAGCATGCGGGATCTTCCAGAGTGGAGCATGCAGGATTTCCCAGAGTGGAGCATGCGGGATTTTCAAGCGAGGAGCATGCGGGATCTTCCAGAGAGGAGCATGCGGGATCCCAGAGAGAAGCATGCGGGATCTTCCAGAGAGGAGCATGTCGGATCTTCCAGAGAGGAGCATGCGGGATGCCAGAGAGGACCATGTGGGATTTCCCATAGAGGAGCATGCATGATCCCAGAGAGGAGCATGCATGATCCCAGAGAGGAGCATGCAGGATCCCAGAGAGGAGCATGTGGGATGCCAGAGAGGAGCATGCGGGATTTCCCATAGAGGAGCATGCGGGATCCCAGAGAGGAGCATGCGGGATCCCAGAGTGGAGCATGTGGGATTTTCCAGAGAGGAGCATGTGGGATATTCCAGAGAGGAGCATGCGGGATCCCAGAGAGGAGCATGCGGGATATTCCAGAGAGGAGCATCCGGGATCTACCAGAGAGGAGCATGCGGGATCCCAGAGAGGAGCATGCGGGATCCCAGAACAAACAGAGCCACTGGAGTTTGCGAAGAGGAGCTGATGCAGAAGAGCAGCTGAAGCGTCCTCAACACAGACTGATCAGAGTCACCATCGAGATGCGGCTCAAGACAACGCATGATTGAGAGGTTTCTGGAGCAAGAAAAGGCCATTCGTCATGTTTTAACTGCAGACAAAAAGCACAGGCACCCTGTCATGGAGAGATGTTGAGGCGCTGGAGGCGGTGAGCAAAGACTTGCTCACCGCCTCCAGAAACTTGTAACAGTTTCTTACTTAAAGCAACGCTAAGGAACTTTTCCTCTTTGGTCCACCTACAGGTTGGAAGCAGAATTGTCTATTACCGCTGTCGTAAATCATTTCTCCGCCCGCAGCCGACTGTCGCACTCACGCTCCTGTTTATCCAGCACCGGCACTGGAATGAACGATGTCCACAGACAAGGTAGAGTATGTTGCATGATTTCATGAATGTATGATGTATTTCAACATCAGAAACGAAGAAAAACTAAATGATGACTATTGTAACACTTGATGTACAGCAAGCCAAAGCCGTTTCATTCGAACTACAGAAACACGAGCCGGTTTGGGCAAACTTGCAAACTTGCATAGTGTGGTTATAGCAGATATAGGGCCGCAAAGCGAATCCAGAAGTGCCTTTCACCGTTACGACTTGATGAATCACTGATATGATTTTGGAAACATTATTTTAAGGTAAAAAATGTTACATAGTGTATTGGTTTAAAACCTGTGTTGTCCTTGTTCAACACTGAAGTCCTGACAGTGAAGTCTGATGACACAGACCTAACCAAAGAAATCAAACACAATACACTGGAGTTCCTGAACACCAAGTACACAGAAGACTGAGGAAGAGCTGTTGAGTTTGGCATCCACACCGCTACAATAACGATGACAGGATCAAAACCACTGGGCCAGCAGTGACGGCAGAACTCAAGGCTTTGGTGAGCGAGATCTCAGGATACAACAGCAGAGCAGGAGCCGGTGAGGAGGACAGCACTGAGCTAGAGCCGGTGAGGAGGACAGCACTGAGCAGGAGCCGGTGAGGAGGACACCACTGAGCAGGAGCCGGTGAGGAGGACACCACTGAGCAGGAGCCGGTAAGGAGGACACCAGTGAGCAGGAGCCGGTGAGGAGGACACCACTGAGCAGGAGCCGGTGAGGAGGACAGCACTGAGCAGGAGCCGGTGAGGAGGACACCACTGAGCAGGAGCCGGTAAGGAGGACACCAGTGAGCAGGAGCCGGTGAGGAGGACACCACTGAGCAGGAGCCGGTAAGGAGGACAGCACTGAGCAGGAGCCGGTAAGGAGGACACCAGTGAGCAGGAGCCGGTGAGGAGGACACCACTGGGCAGGAGCCGGTGAGGAGGACAGCACTGAGCAGGAGCCGGTGAGGAGGACACCACTGAGCAGGAGCCGGTAAGGAGGACACCAGTGAGCAGGAGCCGGTGAGGAGGACACCACTGAGCAGGAGCCGGTAAGGAGGACAGCACTGAGCAGGAGCCGGTGAGGAGGACACCACTGAGCAGGAGCCGTGAGGAGGACAGCACTGAGCAGGAGCCGTGAGGAGGACACCGCTGAGCAGGAGCCGCTGAGGAGGACACCGCTGAGCAGGAGCCATGAGGAGGACACCGCTGAGCAGGAGCCGCTGAGGAGGACACCGCTGAGCAGGAGCCGCTGAGGAGGACACCGCTGAGCAGGAGCCGGTGAGGAGGACACCGCTGAGCAGGAGCCGGTGAGGAGGACACCGCTGAGCAGGAGCCGGTGAGGAGGACACCGCTGAGCAGGAGCCGGTGAGGAGGACACCGCTGAGCATGAACCGCTGAGGAGGACACCGCTGAGCAGGACACCGCTGAGCAGGAGCCGCTGAGGAGGACAGCGCTGAGCAGGAGCCGCTGAGGAGGACACCGCTGAGCAGGAGCCGGTGAGGAGGACACCGCTGAGCAGGAGCCGGTGAGGAGGACACCGCTGAGCAGGAGCCGCTGAGGAGGACACCGCTGAGCAGGAGCCGGTGAGGAGGACACCACTGAGCAGGAGCTGGAGAGGAGGACACCGCAGCGCAGGAGCCGGTGAGGAGGACACAGCCGGTGAGGAAGACACCACTGAGCAGGAGTCGGTGAGGAGGACACAGCCGGTGAGGAGGACACCACTGAGCAGGAGCCGCTGAGGAGGACACCGCTGAGCAGGAGCCGAGCAGGAGCCGAGCATGAGCCGATGAGGAGGACACCGCTGAGCAGGAGCCGGTGAGGAGGACACACTGAGCAGGAGCCGGTGAGGAGGACACACTGAGCAGGAGCCGGTGAGGAGGACACCACTGAGCAGGAGCCAGTGAGGAGGACACCACTGAGCAGGAGCCGGTGAGGAGGACACCGCTGAGCAGGAGCCGGTGAGGAGGACACCACTGAGCAGGAGCCAGTGAGGAGGACACCACTGAGCAGGAGCCAGTGAGGAGGACACCACTGAGCAGGAGCCGGTGAGGAGGACACCACTGAGCAGGAGCCGGTGAGGAGGACACCACTGAGCAGGAGCCGGTGAGGAGGACACCGCTGAGGAGGAGCCGGTGAGGAGGACACAGCCGGTGAGGAGGACACCGCTGAGCAGGAGCCGAGCAGGAGCCGATGAAGAGGACACCGCTGAGCAGGAGCCGGTGAGGAGGACACACTGAGCAGGAGCCGGTGAGGAGGACACACTGAGCGGGAGCCACTGAGGAGGACACCACTGAGCAGGAGCCGGTGAGGAGGACACCACTGAGCAGGAGCCAGTGAGGAGGACACACTGAGCAGAAGCCACTGAGGAGGACACTGAATAAGCAGGAGCCGGTGAGGAGGACACCGCTGAGGAGGAGCCGGTGAGGAGGACACCGCTGAGCAGGAGCCGGTGAGGAGGACACCGCTGAGGAGGAGCCGGTGAGGAGGACACCACTGAGCAGGAGCCGCTGAGGAGGACACCACTGAGCAGGAGCCGCTGAGGAGGACACCGCTGAGGAGGAGCCGGTGAGGAGGACACCACTGAGCAGGAGCCACTGAGGAGGACACCGCTGAGGAGGAGCCGCTGAGGAGGACACACTGAGCAGGAGCCGGTGAGGAGGACACCGCTGAGCAGGAGCCGCTGAGGAGGACACCGCTGAGGAGGAGCCGCTGAGGAGGACACAATTGAGCCAGCAAAGGAGACAAAAAACTCTTTTGCCAGTTATTTCAAGAAACCACAGGAATTCAGAGGCGAGTCGCAGGGGCCGGTGAGGAGGACACCACTGAGCAGGAGCCGGTGAGGAGGACACCGCTGAGGAGGAGCCGGTGAGGAGGACACCGCTGAGCAGGAGCCGGTGAGGAGGACACCGCTGAGCAGGAGCCGGTGAGGAGGACACCACTGAGCAGGAGCCGGTGAGGAGGACACCGCTGAGGAGGAGCCGGTGAGGAGGACACCGCTGAGCAGGAGCCGCTGAGGAGGACACCGCTGAGGAGGAGCCGCTGAGGAGGACACAACTGAGCCAGCAAAGGAGACAAAAAACTCTTTTGCCAGTTATTTCAAGAAACCACAGGAATTCAGAGGCGAGTCGCAGGAGCCGGTGAGGAGGACACCACTGAGCAGGAGCCGGTGAGGAGGACACCGCTGAGGAGGAGCCGGTGAGGAGGACACCGCTGAGCAGGAGCCGGTGAGGAGGACACCGCTGAGCAGGAGCCGGTGAGGAGGACACCACTGAGCAGGAGCCGGTGAGGAGGACACCGCTGAGCAGGAGCCGGTGAGGAGGACACCACTGAGCAGGAGCCGGTGAGGAGGACACCGCTGAGGAGGAGCCGGTGAGGAGGACACCGCTGAGCAGGAGCCGCTGAGGAGGACACCGCTGAGGAGGAGCCGCTGAGGAGGACACAACTGAGCCAGCAAAGGAGACAAAAAACTCTTTTGCCAGTTATTTCAAGAAACCACAGGAATTCAGAGGCGAGTCTCTGCACGCTGCGATCGAAAAGGAGATCCAGTGCTACTTAACAATACCTCAGGTGGACAGTGACGTAAATCCACGTGACTAGTGGAAAACACCAGAAATAAATTTCCCCAGACTTGGAAAACTAGCAAAGGAGTAGCAGTGCATCCCTGCCTCTGAGAGGGCTTCAGGAGGGAATATCGCAGCATGTCTCGAGCCGAATGCTGTGGACAGACTGGTGTTCTTACCAACAACATGAGACGCATGTAGATCCAGAGAAACCCAGCTGATGGCAAAACATGTTCAAGCCTCTGTTCTAGTGACTCTTATATTATTATAAAGGCTACTTTAAATTATAAAGGGTATTTTACCTTGTTGACAGTGGTATCGTTCGTTTACAAATGCTATTTTTTTCCTGAGAGCAATATTTCTGACACAATCTTAAGTGTTTCATATTTTACAGCTGTTTACTTTTGTGCAATATTGGACAGAACTTGAAGGTAGTCATTTAATTGAAAATACTATAGGCTGTTTTTTTTTCTGACTATGGAACATTTTACAGAAGAATTATAGATTAATAATAATAGATTAGAATTGATAGATTGACAGAAGTTTGCATTACTTTTATTACAGTTATATTTTTACTTGTCGTTTGTATTCTGCACAGTTCATCATTGTTACTCGAATGCTTCCGTTTAAAATAATAAATACCTCTTCCTTAAATGTTGTTTCAAGTAATATGAATCAATATCCTACTGACATTGTAAAACTGGGATAGTACAATACAAGACATTTAGAAACACTTTTTTTTTAATGAAGCAAAATATCGTCTGATTATTGTTATCGGCAAAACCCCAGAAAACATTGAGATACAATTGTTTGTCAATATCGCACACCCCAAGGACAAGCATTAAGCTGGTTCAGATCATACTTATCTGACCGCTACCATTTTGTCTATTTAAATGGAGAAAAATCGATCATAACTCCAGTAAACTATGGAGTGCCAATATATATGCTACCACTTGGAAATATTATAAGGAAAAATGGAATTAGTTTCCATTGTTATGCTGATGACACTCAAATCTATATTTCATCACGGCCAGATGAAAACGCTAAATTATCCAAATTGACAGAGTGTGTTAAAGATATAAAAGATTGGATGACGCACAATTTTCTTTTATTAAATCCAGACAAGACAAAGGTACTAATCATCGGTTCAAAAAACCGCCCACAAAACCTCTCACAATACAACTTTAACATAGTAGGATGTCCTGTTACTTTATCCTCTACAGTAAAAGACCTGGGTGTTATACTAGATTGCAACCTGTCTTTTGAAAATCATATTTCATATGTTAAAAGAACAGCCTTTTTCCACCTTAGAAACATTGCTAAGCTACGTAATATGCTATCTGTTTCTGATGCAGAAAAGTTAGTTCATGCATTCATGACCTCGAGACTAGATTACTGTAATGCTTTATTAGCTGGTTGTCCTGCATCCTCAATAAACAAGCTACAGTTAGTCCAAAATGCCGCCACTAGAGTTCTTACTAGATCAAGAAAATATGATCATATAACACCAATTTTATCATCACTACATTGGTTACCTATAAAGTTCCGTATTAACTACAAGGTATTGCTACTGACTTATAAAGCCCTAAACGGCTTAGCTCCAGTCTATTTAACGGATCTTCTATCGCCCTATAATCCATCGCGCTCTTTAAGATCACTAAATTCGAGGCTTTTGGTCATACCTAGGATATCCAGATCCACCAAAGGAGGGAGAGCATTTTCACATTTAGCTCCAAAACTCTGGAATAGTCTTCCTGATACTGTTCGTTGCTCAGACTCGCTCTCCCAGTTTAAAACTAGATTAAAGACGCATCTCTTCAGCCAGGCATTCATATAATACTTTTAATCTTACAGTTAAATCCGGTCTCTAGTTCATAAACGCCAGAGGAGAACTGGCCCCCGACTGAGCCCGGGTTCTCCCAAGGTTTTTTTTTTTCTCCATTAGGTCACCTGATGGAGTTTTTCGGTTCCTTGCCACTGTTGCCTTTGGCTTGCTCAGTTGGGGATATTTGGGGATATTTAATTTAATTAATCAATCAACAATACTATTGATCAGCATTACCAAACGTGGACGTTTTCCACTAGAAACAAACATTGATGTATTATTTTAATTTAATACTGTGAAGCTGCTTTGATACAATCTGTGTTGTGAAAAGCGCTATATAAATAAAGTTGACTTGACCCCTGATGATGGAGGACATGCTCGTGGGCTATCTCTCCTCTGATGCAGTTCATGATCTCTTTAAAGGATCATCCCTTACTCAAACATCTTACTAAGGATTCTGAAGAACTGTATTTTTACAAAGTCGCACTGACCTGGAAAATAAAACAAGAAGTGGCTACAGTGGTTTCAGTTTTGCAATTTGCACTATGGTAACACAAAAATAAGTGCGAATTCAGAAGAAAATGCATCTCAGAGAGTAACACTATGTTTTCAGTATTTAGATTCATCACAGTTCATCAGTTTCAGTATTCCACATTTATTTCCACATTCATTTCACAAATGTCTAGTGTGTTCTTGTTTCATAATTATTGTTCACTTTTTTCTTTTTTACTGCGAAATAAAGGAAGTGACGTGACAACATGCCCCATAGGTGGGGAACACCGTAACCATATGACAGCTTAACATGTTATCTGGGTTAATCATCAGACAAACTAAAATCTTTTGTTAATAAAATACAATTATTAACTTTTTCTTATGAAAGTCACGATTCCACTCAATCCCTTCACTCCAGACTCCTCAGATCCTCCCACTCGTTCCCGTTCCCCGGAATACTGACCACCTACAGTACATCTGCTGTCACCAATCAAGAGATGGGGCCGTATGTATAAAGATAAAAAAATATATAAAATATAAATAAAAATACTAAGATTGACGTAATTTTACTTCTATTCCTAAACTTAAGAATAAGTGTGATTCATAAAGGCTCCTAAGTGTTAAGACTAGGTCTCAGCTCCTGAATGACGTAAGAGTGCTGGAGAGGTCTCCTAGCCTAGATAGGAGTCACAAGATGGCAGCAGAGAGGAGACAAACTTTCCAACGAACATATAATGTATTGGAGTTATGTACATGGATATGATGTTATGTATTTTATAGTATAAAATACATAACATGCAATTAAATAAACCATACAGGCATGATCATAAAGGTAGGCTATTCTTTTTGTAACTGACCTTGTAAGAAATGTAATAACTCTTCCCACTCAACACATTAGTGCTCTGACTACAGTGATGAAGTAATAATGACATATTTGGCGACTGGAGAACAGCAGCAGAGCAGCGGTGACGACTCGGCCCTTCAGTCCACCGTACGCAGGGTCTGACACAGCACTGTTGTGGCACTGACCACACCAAACATAGCAGTGGCCCAAAGTCATGAACGTGCAAAGGGTTTTTTGTTTTGTTTTTAATGACCTTATCTTCTGCCCTCGGTTGAGTGTGTGGCTACTCAGCCTATGCAGCGAGCTAAACAGTAAGAGAGGGTGGTTCCAGGAATAACAGGACACAGTTTTCTTCTTAGTGTCTTTACTGAAGACCTCTCTTTTTGATTGTAAAACTGTGAACATACAAGCAAATTTCATTAAAAATACATTTAACAAACCAAGACTCATTGCTGTGAATTTAAATGCTGGAAGTGATCAGAGTTCAAGATATAAGAATCACAAATGTTACATCTTTAAATGATTTGCCACCATGTGGTTGCAGAATATACTGCAATTAATTGCAGTTTCAGTGCACAGATTCACAGGCAATTCAAAATACTATTCAACATATCAGTAAGAATATAACAGGTCGACTCTTTTCCTCTAGATTTAGTAGAACATAAACTCAGCAAGCCTTAATCAAAGCTACACAGTAAAACAAAAGCTACTTGTTTTACTTTTGACAACCTGTATGTACAACCTGACGACCTAAGTTGAGTAAAAGCAGTGTTCACATTGACTTATAAGATATTGTACAACCACATACTAAACAGAAGCTAGCAACAGGCTTAGATCACAAACAACCTTTTTGCTTGTAAGAGTTAAAATAACCTCTTAAGTACCAGAAAAGTAACAAAACATTTAGAATAACAAAATTGTCCGCTAATAACTTACAGATTATGGCATGTCAAAGCTTCCCAAAGATATAAGGGGACTGAGAAGAGTGAAGCATGTCAATACCTGACCTCCGAACATTTTCTCACTGCGTGTAACAAACTTTTTTCCTGCTGCGTCAGCACATCACAACAGAGTGCCGAGTAGAACCATAGACAGTAAAAGAAATGGACACAGCGACCCCATTGGAACTCAATTGAGACAAGTGAAGCCCGTTTTCAGCGATTTCTTAGCACTTCCTTTCCTGACGCGCAGACTCAAACCGAGCAAAGCGTTACACGGACCACGTGAGCAACCCGTCTGTCTTCTAGTAGCTGTGCCGAGAGAAATCTGAATCATTCCCTTCCGAATCTTGCAGAGACGGAGAGTGTGAGTAGGAGCTGTCCATGAGCTGGAGCAGGAGTAACTTTTGCTAGGTATTCTGATTAATTATATTGTCATTTTGCCTCTACGTCCCCCCGATTGCCCGCGAGCTTCTCCTCCCGTCCATACGGTAATCTCTCTAGTGTGCGACAGAGAGTCGCATGGTTATGACGCAATCGTTAGCCTACTTTTACAAAAACTGCTTCTACGAGGCCATAACATAAGCTACAAGTGAATGGAGCATTTTATACTTTGTCGTGTATCTTTAGAAATAAATAATGGACAAATGGAGTCTTTAAACGCCTCAGATGTAAAGTTACCCGCTGTCAAAGTGACGCCAAAATGAATGGGAGTCAATGGGATGCTAACGCAAGTGAAGTTCTGCTACAAGATGGCGGTACCCGGCCGACTTCAACTTCCGGTCGACTTCCTTCCCGCCTGAGTAGAACACGCGTTATAATCCATGAAGAAGAACCCAAAAGAAACACTAAAGGAGATACTGACCCCAAGTGGGAAAATAAAGAAATGCACCAGCGAACTAATGAACAGGGGTCGGCAAATAACTTTGGCCGCGGGCCAATATTTTTTTTAGCCAGTAGGTGGCGGGCCAGCTACACGGAGTAGGGATACAAATTAAACCGCTTAAGATACACTCTGTATTCACCCGCTTTATATCCCGACCTGACGGTCCGCAAAATTTAGATCTCATTTCCAGAATAAAAGATTAAGTAGCCTATAACAATTATAAATGCTATACAAAAATTGTGTTCGTGTCAATATAAATATTATTTTAACATTGTACTGTCAGCAGAGAAAAAATGTCACAGAAAAAAATAATGAAATATAAATAACAAATAAATATCAAATCACTCAAGCAACATAAATGAAAACCATATTGCCCTACTGACAAATGAAGTAGGCTAGGCTATTTTCTGCCAAACTATTTCAAACATCCTTGCAAAAAAAGAATGTTGTTGACTGACAATGGTTTCCAAACAGCTCCTCAGAGCTAGCTGTACAGGTGGTCAGAATGAAGTGCGGATACGCTGTCAAAAGATGTCGGGAGTGGGCTATTGTCAGTCAGACCGCACGCTCCGTCCAAACAGGTACACCTGAGTTCTGATCGCTACAGTCTATATAGGCCTACTTTAAAATAGAGTCCTGCACGGGTTCGGGTACTCAACGGGTCACCCGCAAATTTTGCTCAAACGGGGTAAAAATATCCAAGTTCCAACTGTGTCAGATACGGGTGCGGGTTGGGTCGGACACGGGGAAACACGGGTTTAAAACAATCACATTCAAACGTAAAAATATATGCATATTTTTAGGAACACATCTACAAAAATATGCCTGTATTTAAAGTTGATAAAATAATTTAAAATCCACATCAGTTTATTTGTGTCACGCCTGCCCAGGAATCTATAACGTGACCTTACTTTCACTTTTAAAAATTCCTCATAACCGCGCGCGCGATCTGCTTGCATTTGTCGAGATGGATGCTGAGGAGTTGAAGAAAAGAATAGCTAGTGGAGATTGTAAAGTTGTCGACAATAGTCATTAAAAATCAAGTCCAGTGTGTGGGAGAAATTTGTTATCAGTTATCAGAAGAAAATATTGTGAAAGGCTTTGCTGCATGCATTTTCGTGTTGGATAGCCGCAAATGTGGAACTTCATCGCAGGAAGCACGCAGATAACTGTGGTAACAAAGCAGTTCTATCGAACAGTATTTTTCAAATTTAACACTGTTAAAGGGTTACTTCAGGATTTAGCATTAAGCTTTGTATTAGTAGAAAACCTGTAGTATTTTCGAATTACCATGCTTTCCCCCCTCATATCCCCCTGAGAGGAGAGATTTATGTATTTTTTGTCTGGAAAAAATCCTCCGATGACCTCGTCATTTTGTCATTTTGCGTCATCGGAGGATTTTCTGTCCAGAGGCTAAAGACTACAGCCAGTAGATGGCGTTGTTCCGCATGTTTACAACCCGCCCATACAGGGTGGGATCTCACTCACAGAATGTACACAGTATCAGCCGTCTTTCTTTGGAAGCTAAGCTAGCATGCTCTTGTTCTGTGGAGAAAGCTGAATAATAGGAGAAAGCTGAGTAAGTAGGGGTTACCATCTTCCTTTTCCCGGACTTGTCCGGCGGGCGAGACTGTTAAAAATGTCCGGGATTCGGCTTTTGCGTTCTGCGGTCGCCATTCATTGTTTACATGCACACCTCTCGTTTCAATCTAACTGAACTAATTCCGATCGGTGAATCTGACTGTAGTGTTTACATGAACGCTAAACAAGTGATCGGATGATGTGCGTTTTAACATTGCTAAGAAAATTCCCGCTCCTCCGTGAGAGATGCGAGACCCGGCGCGTTGACGCCACCGGCCTCGCGCCGTTCTCCCGCGGCCGTCAGCCTCGTCCTGCTCGCCACAGTAAACATGATGAATGGCGACTGTAGAACGCAAAAGCCGAATCCCGGACATTTTGGGTCTCTAAATCCCTGGCAAACTCATCACTTACTTAGGCTAGCCTTGTTGTTTTCAACTGTGCTCTCTAACCGGTAGGCGTGGCCTCCTAAGGCAGCGAAGCAAGTGCATTCTGGGAGTTGTTGTCTTTCATCCACATAAGCCAAAAATACATTTTCTGGCTTTTCTCAGTCTAGAAAGCTCCAAATTAAAAAATTTCTCCACATTTCTTCTACTTAATTGACCTATTTTAAATACACATTCATCTTCCCAGAGGTGAAGTATCCCTTTAAGTATGTGTGGTGTGCAGCGGCGCGTGTTTGAACCCAAAATGGTCAGATGTAGGCGGGCGGCCATGGCTTTTCTCAAATAAGAGTTTTGTGCATCATTTAGTGCAAATATTTTTTTATCAGGTAGCCTAATGCATATTATTTATCAGTGTGTTATACCTGAATAAATAAATGTGAAAAAAAGTTCAAAAGTCGGACTGTAGGCTAAGCGAATGAGACTTACAGGAGAGCATGATTGCTATTCACACCCGTATTAAAATGGCTGTAATCTGTTACCACAATAGTAGGCTACTTGATCTGTTTAAAATTATTTAACTGGTATATGTCTGCTAGGTGTTAAATTGAAATTCAACATTAAAATTCGTCTAAACCTGTAAGTAATTTTTTCTATTTTTGATCTGAGCGCACAATCAGAAAATCGGAAACAGAGTCGTTTTTTGTTTTTTCATTTTAGTTCAGGAAATAAATAATGGAAAAACAAGTTGTTTTTCATTTTTTTATTTTTGTTTTTAATTTGAACGAATGATACGCGGGGCCTATTTGTAAACCGTTATTGTAAAATAAAAAATAGGCTGATTTAAAAAAAAAAAAAAAAAACGGACTTCCAAAATAATCTGGCGGGCCAGAAAATATTGCTGGCGGGCCAGTTTTGGCCGCCTATTGCCGACCCCTGCTATAGAACATAGAGGGACAGAATACTCCCCGCCTGACACCTGTAGAATGTCATCCATAACTAGCATGCAACTACAGATAAAATACAATGAAACAAAGTACCTGATTCTAAGTACTGCCTTTAGACACCAATAACACAACCTCACTTATAGGTCTTGTGTAGTTCCCCCTTGCGGAAAATCTTAACCTCTATTTTCCTGACAAGTCCATCCTCACTTGGGAAGATTTTGGTGATGAGTCCAAGTGGCCAGTTGTTCCTATGTTCATGTGCCTCCTTTAGCAGAACAACATCTCCTGTTTGCAAATTTGGTTTTACTGTTTTCGATTTGCGGCGGTTCTGAAGTCCTGAGATATATTCCCTTTGCCATCGGCTCCAGAAAACATTTGCAAGTTATTGCACGCGCCTCCATTGCGCTCTGAAAAGATCCCTGCTCTCAAACTGACCTGGTGGGACTGGTGGGGTTGCAACTTTTTGAGTGAGTAGCATGGCGGGGTAAGAATGGCTGGATTTTCTGGATCTGTAGAAACTGCCGTGAGCAGACGAGCATATACTATTGCAGTGACTTCAGCCATTAATGTCACTAATATCTCATGGGTAAGTTTTGCATTTCTATGTTCTATGCGCATTGCATCGAGGATTTTGCGTGTGACCCCAATCATGCGCTCCCAGGAGCCACCCATATGAGATGCATGTGGGGGGTTAAAATGCCATTTGCAGCAAAAAAGTCTTTGAGAAAGCTGTGAAGTTTGCTGTTGTGACAGTGTCTATTTGCAGTTCTTTGCAGGCGCTCACAAAATTTGTCCCACAATCGGATCTAAGAAGTTTGACTGCACCCCTGATGGCGAAGAAACGACGCAGGGCATTTATGAACGACGACGTGTCCATCGATTCTATAATCTCAATGTGGATGGCGCGTGTGCTCATACATGTAAATATGACTGCCCATCGCTTAGCATCCGATTGTCCACCACGTGTTTTTCTGACTGTGACAGGCCAGGGGCCGAACACATCAAGACCTACATATGTAAAAGGAGGGTCCGTGGACAGCCTGTCTTCTGGTAGCTCTGCCATGATCTGTTCCTGTTGTCTACCCCTTAGTTTGCGGCATGTGACGCAGTTGAATATCACTCTGCTTATTGCTCTTTTACCTCCCACAATCCAAAAACCTGCAGTCCTGACTGCCCCTTCAGTAAAATGTCTGCCCTGGTGGCATACTTTCCTGTGGAAGTGTTCTATAATGAGCTGGGCAAGGTGGTGCTTTCCAGGGATGAGTATGGGATTTGTTTCGTCCGATGTCAACTGTGCACGTCTTAGTCTCCCACCCACTCTGAGGATTCCATTTGTGTCGACAACAGGGCTCAGTTTGCTAAGTGGGCTTGAGTTTTTTAGGGGCACACCTTTTTCAACTTGTCTTATGTCCTCTGCGTAAACTTCTCTTTGAACAGTGTGAATGATGGTGTTCTTGGCTTGGTTGAGTTGTTTTTCAGCTAAATGTTCAGTTTGGATATAGCTTTAAGTAGTACATTCCAACTCGAAAACCTTTCAAATCTGACACTACTGAGTCTATCCTCTGAGAGAGTGGTGGCACAAGTAGTGACCTCAGGTCGCAGTTCATTGTCAATCTCTGGGTCTACAAGATCAAACAACTCTGCCTGTGCTTGACTTTCTCCTGAATTGGAAAGGAAAGCAGGTCCACTGATCCATGTGGAGTTAGAGAGCTGCTCAGCGGGTAGTGCTCGTGTGGCATGATCAGCAGGATTTAAATGAGTGGGCACCTAATGCCATTGGTGAGCTCGTGTGAAGCGCCTAATACGTTCCACTCGGTTATGCATATAAACATGAAAGCGTCTCTTTTTGTTAAAGATGTAACCGAGCACTACCTTGGAGTCTGTGTAGAAGTTCACCTGTTCGACAGCGATGTCTAGCTCCTCCAGGACTAACTCGGCCACCTCCACAGCCAGGACTGCTGCGCAAAATTCAAGCCTAGGTATGGTGATGTCTGGTTTTGGGGAAAGCCGTGCTTTGCCGAGAAGGAAACCCACTTCACTGTGTCCATCTCTATCTGTGAGTTTGAGGTAAGCAACAGCGCCCACTGCCTTAGTGGAGGCATCACAAAAAACATGGATCTCCTTAGTTAGAGCTGCAGATAGTGGTATTGAGGCGTACATTCTGGGGATTTCAAGTTGCTGTAGATATTTGAGGGAGTCTTTCCATTGTTGCCACTGTTGTAATTTGTCTTTAGGCAGTTCGGTGTCCCATTCACAAATGTCAGTGGAAATGCCTCTCAGTATGGCCCTGCCTTCTACAATGACTGGGACAGCAAAGCCAAGCGGGTCGTACACACTATTAATGACTGACAGCACTCCCCGTTTAGTGAAGGGCTTTTCATTGACTGTTACCTGAAACTTGAACAGGTCTGTGGACAGATCCCAGCCCAAGCCTAAGCTGCGCTGCATGGGTGGGTTAGTCTGCCCGAGGTCAAGGCCCTGCATGTTCGTCGCAAGGTCCTCACTTGGAAAAGCACTTGTGATGATAGGACAGTTGGACGAGATTTTGTGCAGGCGTATATTACACTGAGCCAGCATCTTCTGAGCTCTACAGAGAATGCCAATGGCCTCTTCTGCGGAAGAAAATGATTTCAGTCCATCATCTACATAAAAGTGACGTTCAATGAACTCTCTTGCATCACTGCCGTATTCCCTTTCTCCCTCCATCGCTGAGTGTTTCAGTCCATAGATAGCCACTGAAGGGGAGGGGCAGTTCCCAAATACATGTACTCTCATCCTGAATTCCTGCACTTCTCCATCCAGATCATGGTTTTTGAACCACAAGAAGCAAAGGTAGTTGCGGTGGTCCTCTCTGACTAGAAAGTTGTGAAACATTGCTCCACGTTTGCCATGACTGCGTATGGGTCAGACCTGAAACGCATCAAAACTCCCACAAGAGTGTTATTGAGATCTGGCCCTTTTAGTAGCACATCATTGAGAGAAACATTACTACATTGAGCACTCGAATCGAAGACTACCCTAATTTTCCCTGGCTTTTGATGGTGGTAAACTCCAAAACTTGGGAGATACCAGCATTCTTGGTCTGGAGTAAGAGCAGGAGCTGGTTCGGCGTGGCCCTTATTTAAGATTTTATCCAAAAACTCAACATAATGCTCCCTCATTTCAGGTTTCCTTTTCAACGTTTTGCGGAGCGACATTAAACGACTGAGGGCCTGGTCCCTGTTGTTGGGCAAACGCTGCCTGGGGGTGCGGAATGGGAGTGGAGCTACCCAATTATTCGCATCATCTTTTGCAAAGTCTTTGTGCATAATGTCCAAGAACAAAGCATCTTCTGCTGAAAGTGCCACTTTGTCATCATCTGCTGTTTGCTGGAAAATGTGTCTGCCCAATTCAGCTTGTGTCTTAAGTGTATGACAGCTTTCTGTGTATATATAGATTTTGTTTTCACAGGTCCTGAGGAAGGTAGGGCGGCCGTTGTCAAGAATGTTTGTCTTAAAAGAGTTCACTGTGGGTTTGTGGGCACCTGAGAGGCAGACATCACCTATAACTACCCATCCCAGATCAAGGCGTTGAGCATAAGGCGCACTGTTTGGACCATTCACCTGACTGCGGACCTTGTGAGCTTGGATGATGTCCCTGCCCAAGAGGAGAAGGATGTCTGCTGATGGGTCCAGAGGAGGAATCTGCGAAGCGATTGTCTGTAGATGAGGGTGAGCCGACGCAGCCTCAGAGGTGGGAATCTCATCCGTGTTATCTGGAATCTGATCACATTCTGTTAGTATGGGCAGCAGCATGGACACTTTTCCATTTACATCCTCAATCACAAAGTCACTAGCTCTGCGCCCTCCAGTCTCTGATAAACCAGCGCATGTTTTCATGGTGTATGGGAGTATGGCACCTTTTACATTAAACATGTCAAAGAAGGCAGACCTGGCTAAGGATGAATTGCTTTGGTCATCTAACATGGCGTACATCCTCCTTTTCTTTTCAGGGGATGTGCGGGGATACACGTTGACTAAGCAAATCTTAGAGCAGGATTTACCTTTGAGGCCTTGGCCACACACTTCTGTGCAACTGGTTGTAGTTACAGTGCTTGGGTAATCTGACTCCCCGCTGTGGCTCTGAGGCAGAGGGTTAGAGTCTTTAGGTGTCCACGGGGGTGGACCAGCATGCATGGCGGACACGTGCACATCACTATTACATTCTGAGCATTGGATAATGGCTTTACAGTCTTTAGCTCTGTGTCTTGTGGAAGAACAACACTTATAACAAATAGCGTGTTCTTTGAGGATACCTTTTCTTTCGTCCAGTGTTTTTGACCTAAATCCCCTGCATTTAGCGAGTCAATGGGGCTTGTGGTGAATAGGACATTGCTTTTCCGGATTGAGAACGGATGTTTGAGCTGTGCTGTTTGTTTGACTGATATCTGTTTTGTTCACTGCAACAGGAACTCTGTATCTGGTTGGTTTTACTAGCGTTTTGTCAACTCTTGGAGCTACTATGTTTGAACTTTGCAACATAAAGCTAGGGTCTGTTTTCATTTCAGCATAGTCATTTACAAACTGAACAAAATGAAGTGTGCATTTCTCTCTATAGGCGCGTTCACTGCGAAGATGACGAGTCAGCATCGTCAACGACTAACTAACACTGACACAAAAAAACAAACACTTTATTAATAAACTATTCAAATGTCTCATTGCTATATTTGACACATTCATTAGGCTACTTTTGCCGGCTCTTTGTGACAGCTGTTATGTGCGTTATTGGCAGCGTCACCCTCTGGTTACATGAACTCGTCACCACCGCATCAGCACCAGAACATGGAGATTTTATTTTAGAGAATGATCGCACAACAGACATTAGAACATTAGATATTCTATAATTAAATCAACTAATAGAATATTCAAAAATCGTGAATCATCCCTGCATGGAATCTCTTGTTTCTTTTCCCATATCTTCACTCGCGTCTCACCCATTTCCAAAGGGGATTATAAACATTTCTTCCTTTGTTCCCTTTTAGGTCGATTATTTTCGTATTCTTTACTGTGTTAGGACAGATAGCCTACATTTTTACTTGTACGTCAAATTCTTTTTAACACAGTTTGTGCTTGTTATTAGACATATGATAATTGGTAAGGCGCGTCAAGTTCATTTGTAAAGCGCGTTTCACACGCGCGGGGTGATTTTAGATTTTCAGTTCAGGAGAAAGAGAAACCAGTTCAGGAGAGAAAGAGAAACCAGTTCAAGAGAAACCAGTTCAGAGGAGAAACCAGTTCAGGAGAAACCAGTTCAAGAGAAACCAGTTCAGGAGGAACCAGTTCAGGAGAAACCAGTTCAGAGGAGAAACCAGTTCAGAGGGGAAAGAGAAACAAGTTCAGGAGGAACCAATTCAGGGGAAAGAGAAACCAGTTCAGAGGAGAAACCAGTTCAGGAGAAACCAGTTCAGAGGAGAAAGAGAAACCAGTTAAGAGGTTTCTCTTGAACTGGTTTCTCCCCTGAACTGGTTGAGGAGTTGAGGAGAACCAACCAGTTGAGGAGAACCAACCAGTTGAGGAGAAACCAGCTCAGGAGAAACCAGTTCAGGGAGAAACCAGTTCAGTGGAGAAACCAGTTCAGGAGAAACCAGTTCAGGGGAGAAACCAGTTGTGGAGAAACCAGTTCAGGGGAGAAACCAGTTCAGGGGAGAAACCAGTTCAGGATAAACCAGTTCAGAGGAGAAACCAGTTCAGGGGAGAAACCAGTTCAGGGGAGAAACCAGTTCAGGAGAAACCAGTTCAGAGGAGAAACCAGTTCAAGAGAAACCAGTTCAGAGGAGAAACCAGTTCAAGAGAAACCAGTTCAGGAGAAACCAGTTCAGAGGAGAAACCAGTCCAAGAGAAACCAGTTCAGAGGAGAAACCAGTGGGAGATTCTGTGGGGTTAGTCATGGATCAGTCTCTTCTCTTGAACTCATTTAAAGGAATCACTGGTATAATGTCTCGGACTGGATAACTCTACTATAGTGTGTGTGTGATGTCTGCGGCTTCAGCGTTCGAGCACATACACTAGAAGTGTGTAAGAAGAGTTGTGAAGTGTGACCAGATCTAAAGGGAAGAGAGATATCTGTAACTATAGGTGTTGTTCTCCGGCTCATGTGTTTATAACTGAGGTGATGAGCGGAGACGTTTGAGCCACAACTGATGAGCTTATACGCAGAATAATAACTCTTTAACTCAAGGACAGAGACGGTCTGATTCCTCCTGATTTAATCTCTGAAACACTGATGACGACCACACACAGATCAGCACTGGTTTCCTCTGATGGTCTGGACAAGCGTAACATGACTCATGGAGACTGGATATTAAACCAGTCGCTCTCTGATCATTAGTTTCTGCAACTGGTTAAATCCTTAGCAAATGTAAGTTGTATCCGGAGCTATTTAAACTTAGATAACAGAATAACTTAATACTTTTATTAAAAAAAACTATGAAAACACTAGAATATATAAACTCAGTTTAGAGATAACGAACAGAATTAGCCAAACGAGTTTATGTGAGTCAAGGGCCAAATGCTTTACATTCAGAGATTATGCAATTCTCCTGAACTGGTATCCCCTCTGAACTGGTTTCTCCTCAACTGGTTTCTGAGGAGGAGGTTTCTCCTGATTCTACTGGTTTCTCCTGAACTGTCGCCTCTGGTCTGATCAGATGGGGTTTAAAACACGCTTCATATTCAGTGCTATTATTGATCTGACTAGATCTGATCACTGACTCTGTTGTCTTCAGCGGATCTGCTTCAGTCTCATACGTGATGAAGTGTGAACACTGGTTCTGTTCTTCTCCTGTTTATCGCTGAAGCTGCGGAGACACGACCTGTCCTGTATAAAGCTGGCGAGAAGTGTGTGAATGAGGAGAACACAAACCACAGCAGAAGACAGGAGTTTATTGAATAATCCCCAAACATAGACGGGTTCCTGACATGATTTAATGGCTTTGATGATTTAACACTTCCTGTAAGTTGTTAAACATTGGGATTCACTTCCTGTGAGTTATTAAACATTGGGATTTGATCATCAGTGGATTTACTGAATGCTTCTCTCTACTGAGGCACAGCACGTCACAATAACCAGAAGGATCCAGTGTGTGTATGGCAGGAGACGCACCGCAGACGACAGTATTAATTGACCTAGAAGTGTTTCTCTGTATGTACATGTGTCTGTACGTCTCACTGAATAAATAGTTAGTGCATGTTCTCCGAGCGGAGTCCTCTTCTACTGCAGGCCGGCGCGCCGAGGGCTCTCGAGGTGCGAGCGAAACCTCTCCAGGAACCGCGACGCCAGCTCGTCGTCCACCAGGCGTGCGTCGCTGGACAGCGTGACGGTCATGAGCTGGTGTGTGTGTAGCGTTAGCCCGTCGCTCAGCCGGAGCTCGGCCCGCGAGCCGCCCACCGCTAGGATACAGGCTTGAGGAGGATTGATGACCGCGCTGAACTCACTGATGCCGAACATGCCCAGGTTAGAGATGCTGAAACACAACACACACTTCAGGAACTCTCACACTTCAGGAACTCACACACTTCAGGAACTCTCACACTTCAGGAACTCACACTGGCAAAACTTCAGTTCATGTGGAATCACACAAAAAAATAATAAAAAATCTTTGTTTTCTGGGTTTGTGTTACTCGAAGAGAGAGACTGTACATTCTAAATGCATTTATCTTCTGAAAGTGAACTTTCTCAATGTTCGGAATTAACACTAGCAATTCACAAACAGACAAACATGTTTTCATTTTAACTTTGAGTGAACGTTGTCTTTATGCGCTGTTTATTAATAAGATTAACAAGATAATTATTCTTTTACAACACATTGTTATAACCCTTGTTATAGAGTGATGCTTGGTTATGACGTTACCTTATCAGTTTGCACAAATGAATAATATCGGATCTAATGAAGGTTACCTGTGGTGTTCCACAAGGCTCGGCGTTAGGCCCCAAACTGCTTGTATTGTACATAGATGATATTTGTAAAGTGTCTAAAGTATTAAAAATGGTATGGTTTGCTGATGACACAAATTTATATTGTTCAGGGAAAAATCTGGAACAGCTTCTGATTGCAGTGGAAATTGAATTGATGGTCTTTAAAAAGATTTAAGGTTTAATGATAATCGACTTTCATTGAATTTGAGTAAAACAAAGGTCATACATTTTAGCAATCGGCAAAGCAATAACAAAGCTAAAATTAGGATTAATAATGAGTTTATGAATAATAATAAGCATAATAAGCAAAGGCTTCAGCCTACACCTTTTTCGGTTATTATGTATATTTTTTCTTTACTATGGAAAATTATCCTTGAGGACCGAAACATTTTTTTGTTGAAATCTTCCTGGTCCTGTAGAGGCTCAATAACTTGAGCTCTGGAGGTCACGACACACAGCGAGGATCTATTAAGATGTGCTGCCATTGCTATAGTGTTTGTTTCAGCGCTGTGATCGACATGACCAATGAAACCTTGGGATGGTGTGCGCTTTCAGTGATCGCAAAGCATTCTGGTCCTGTGTTTGGCATATCTGCTTAAAGTTTAGAGTCTGATCCTCACACCCAACTACTGTAGGCTTTAAATGGGCTAGAATACAGAGTAGTAAAGCCTCATTAAAGGGTTAGTTCACCCAAAAATGAAAACTCTGTCAGTAATTACTCTCCCTCATGTTGTTCAACCCCGTAAGACTTTCGTTCATCTTCAGAACACAAATGAAGATATTTCTGATGAAATCTGAGAGCTGTCTCACTGCTTCATAGGCTTCTAGGCAACTTCATTCTGCCGGCCCAGAAAAGTTAGTAAAAACATCGTTAAAATAGTCCGAGTAACTACAGTGGCTCAACCTTAAGTTTATGAAGTGACAAGAATACTTTTTGTGCGCAAAAATAGTTAGGTCCTGTGTCACCACACACATGACCAGCGTCGGCCAATAGTGAGCCGGCGTCCTGACGGAGACCCAGGAGCGCTGCACTGTTACACTACGACAACAGCGTAGGAGACTGACATGGAGGAGAAGAGATTGTTAATTAAAGTCGTTATTTTAGTTTTTTCTTCGCACAAAAAGTATTCTCATCACTTCATTCCACTGTAGTCACATGGACTATTTTAACAATGTCTTTACTACCTTTCTGGGCCTTAAAGTTGCAATGGCGTTGCAGTGAATGGAGAGACAGACAGCTCTCAGATTTCATCAGAAATATCTTCATTTGTGTTCTGAAGATGAACAAGGGTCTTACGGGGGGACAACATGAGGGACTGTCGTTACTGACAGAGCTTTCTTTTCTGGGTGAACTAACCCTTTAATGGCACTTGCATGTAAAACATTGACCACTAGTCAAGTTATACAGGTCTGAGATGACATGTCAAGAGTAAACTATTCCTCTTCCACTAGTCAAAGCAGGTATCAGGACATGCTCACCTGAAGGATCCTCCCTGATACTCCTCTGGTAACAGCTTCCCGTCCCGCGCCTTCTGTGCCAGAGCCTGAGGAGAGCACACCCGTTTAACATGAGCACAGTGATCTATAGAGGCTGTGTGTGTGTGTGTGTTTCTGCCACTCAGTGTGTGTGACCGCAGTCACTCCGGCCGCCGGTGACGTCACACACACTGAGTGGCAGAAACACTGAGCGACAGCATTGGTTTTCAGCGTGAAACACACTACACACATCTCAAACGGGAAAGAGCTTTGAGACTGACTCTATATATATAGATCTGATAATGAATCTGAGGTATTTCTACACACTGCTGAAAGAGAAGCCACTGATCCAGGCAGAGAACGCTGGAGTAGCAGTTATTGTGTGTTTGGGGTAATTTAGGGGTAAATCACACCCTATATATTGTATTATTATATATTGTATGGACAACTCATCAATTAAATATTTACCATCGTATATTCTGTATAATTGGATGTTTTTAAACAAACACTGACAAAAAACTACACAAGTTTCAGGGCTGGACGATATGATGATATATATAACACTGATATGAGTGATCATCCGGATTTAGACCTATATTGTGTTTATATAAAGCGTTCACAGGTAAATTTGCGTTATGTATTTCCCCGGCGTGGAAATCAGGCTCATATAAACGTGAGGAAACACGGTTCCTGCTGCATGATCACATGATCACTGGATCTTAAGGAACTCTATATCGAGTCCAACCTTTAGTTTAAACTGACACTCGTGTGTTTTACTGGTGTTTTCTCAGTTTCCGCTGTTAACTCCAGCAGCTCTTCTGCCACTCAGTCCGGCTGAGGGAGTGTGTTCCCGCGGGATAGTGACATCAGTGCATGACCTCTATAAACAACAACATCTCAAGGCCCAAATATTCAAACTAAACCGAACAATAATCTGTCATTTTGATCAAATCAGGCTGAAGCAAAGTTTGCAGGGAGTAGTTTGAGGAGAGCGAAGCAGAACTGCGCTGGTGAACGCCTCTGAGCTGCCATTGGTCAGCGAGATGTGGTGATGATGTGGCAGGTGGGTGTGGCTCTGAGGCTCCGCCCTCTTCAGGGTGTCGAGTCAGACGCGAGTGAAGACATGAACAGTAGAAGCTGAAGCTGAAACACTGACTGTGTTCATGTTTAATACTGAAGCTGCTGCTTGTATAAAGGTCGGATAAACGTGCCTGAGTCTCATCACTGTGACCGGACGCTTTCTGAACCGCTGTTTTCTGTCAGTTGTGTTATTTAGAGGAATGTGCGCGCCGTCGAGATGTTCACTAACACTAACAGCTCGCTAAACTGAGCACTTCTGCGTGAGTATATCTGGGCCTTCAGACGTATCTGCGATGGTCACATGATCAGCTGGAGCGTTAGCTATCTGAGCGGTGTTTGAACTGTGAAGGCTAGCGATGACCTTAGCGGTGTGAGCGATCTCCGTCAGCCCTTTATCAGCAGCGTCTCTGATGATGGGGGTCATGAGGCCCCGCGCTGTTGCCACGGCGACGCAGATGTGGATGGAGCCGAGAGGCTGAGGGCCCTCAGAAGACCACACCACGTTCACCTCGGGCATCTCCTGCAGGACACAACACACACACTCGTCAGCATCACTGACACACACTCGTCAGCATCACTGACAGACACTCGTCATCAGAACACACACCACAGCATCACTAACACACACTCGTCATCAGAACACACACCACAGCATCACTGACACACACTCGTCATCAGAACACACACCACAGCATCACTGACACACACTCGTCAGCAGAACACACACCACAGCATCACTGACACACACTCGTCAGCAGAACACACACCACAGCATCACTGACACACACTCGTCATCAGAACACACACCACAGCATCACTGACACACACTCGTCATCAGAACACACACCACAGCATCACTGACACACACTCGTCAGCAGAACACACACCACAGCATCACTGACACACACTCGTCATCAGAACACACACCACAGCATCACTGACACACACTCGTCATCAGAACACACACCACAGCATCACTGACACACACTCGTCATCAGAACACACACACAGCATCACTGACACACACTCGTCATCAGAACACACACCACAGCATCACTGACACACACTCGTCATCAGAACACACACCACAGCATCACTGACACACACTCGTCAGCAGAACACACACCACAGCATCACTGACACACACTCGTCAGCAGAACACACACCACAGCATCACTGACACACACTCGTCATCAGAACACACACCACAGCATCACTGACACACACTCGTCATCAGAACACAGACCACAGCATCACTGACACACACTCGTCAACAGAACACACTATGCTGGACACTCTGGGAAATATCTGTCTGTTTTCCTCAGTCTGCTACAGCAGGTGTACATGTGTCAAAGGTCAAAACACTGTTTCATTTCCTCATATTACACATTTGCACATCACCACATTTTCAGTGATTCTCAAACGACTCGTCAGATGATCTCTCTAAATCCCTCCTTTCCACGAGCTACTCTGCTCTGATTGGCCAGACGGCTCAGTCTGTTGTGATTGGTCTACTCTGCTCTGATTGGCCAGATGGCCCAGTCTGCTGTGATTGGTCTACTCTGCTCTGATTGGCCAGATGGCCCAGTCTGCTGTGATTGGTCTACTCTGCTCTGATTGGCCAGACGGCTCAGTCTGTTGTGATTGGTCTACTCTGCTCTGATTGGCCAGATGGCCCAGTCTGCTGTGATTGGTCTACTCTGCTCTGATTGGCCAGATGGCTCAGTCTGCTGTGATTGGTCTACTCTGCTCTGATTGGCCAGATGGCCCAGTCTGCTGTGATTGGTCTACTCTGCTCTGATTGGCCAGACGGCTCAGTCTGTTGTGATTGGTCTACTCTGCTCTGATTGGCCAGATGGCCCAGTCTGCTGTGATTGGTCTACTCTGCTCTGATTGGCCAGATGGCCCAGTCTGCTGTGATTGGTCTACTCTGCTCTGATTGGCCAGATGGCTCAGTCTGCTGTGATTGGTCTACTCTGCTCTGATTGGCCAGACGGCTCAGTCTGTTGTGATTGGTCTACTCTGCTCTGATTGGCCAGATGGCTCAGTCTGCTGTGATTGGTCTACTCTGCTCTGATTGGCCAGATGGCCCAGTCTGCTGTGATTGGTCTACTCTGCTCTGATTGGCCAGATGGCTCAGTCTGCTGTGATTGGTCTACTCTGCTCTAATTGGCCAGACGGCTCAGTCTGCTGTGATTGGTCTACTCTGCTCTGATTGGCCAGATGGCTCAGTCTGCTGTGATTGGTCTACTCTGCTCTAATTGGCCAGACGGCTCAGTCTGCTGTGATTGGTCTACTCTGCTCTGATTGGCCAGACGGCTCAGTCTGCTGTGATTGGTCTACTCTGCTCTGATTGGCCAACTCTGCTCTGATTGGCCAGACGGCTCAGTCTGTTGTGATTGGTCTACTCTGCTCTGATTGGCCAGACGGCTCAGTCTGCTGTGATTGGTCTACTCTGCTCTGATTGGCCAACTCTGCTCTGATTGGCCAGACGGCCCAGTCTGCTGTGATTGGTCTACTCTGCTCTGATTGGCCAGACGGCTCAGTCTGTTGTGATTGGTCTACTCTGCTCTGATTGGCCAGATGGCCCAGTCTGCTGTGATTGGTCTACTCTGCTCTGATTGGCCAGATGGCTCAGTCTGCTGTGATTGGTCTACTCTGCTCTGATTGGCCAGACGGCTCAGTCTGTTGTGATTGGTCTACTCTGCTCTGATTGGCCAGATGGCTCAGTCTGCTGTGATTGGTCTACTCTGCTCTGATTGGCCAGATGGCCCAGTCTGCTGTGATTGGTCTACTCTGCTCTGATTGGCCAGATGGCTCAGTCTGCTGTGATTGGTCTACTCTGCTCTAATTGGCCAGACGGCTCAGTCTGCTGTGATTGGTCTACTCTGCTCTGATTGGCCAGATGGCTCAGTCTGCTGTGATTGGTCTACTCTGCTCTAATTGGCCAGACGGCTCAGTCTGCTGTGATTGGTCTACTCTGCTCTGATTGGCCAGACGGCTCAGTCTGCTGTGATTGGTCTACTCTGCTCTGATTGGCCAACTCTGCTCTGATTGGCCAGACGGCTCAGTCTGTTGTGATTGGTCTACTCTGCTCTGATTGGCCAACTCTGCTCTGATTGGCCAGACGGCTCAGTCTGCTGTGATTGGTCTACTCTGCTCTGATTGGCCAATTCTGCTCTGATTGGCCAGACGGCTCAGTCTGTTGTGATTGGTCTACTCTGCTCTGATTGGCCAATTCTGCTCTGATTGGCCAGACGGCTCAGTCTGTTGTGATTGGTCTACTCTGCTCTGATTGGTCTACTCTGCTCTGATTGGCCAGACGGCTCAGTCTGCTGTGATTGGTCTACTCTGCTCTGATTGGCCAGACGGCTCAGTCTGCTGTGATTGGTCTACCCTGCTCTAATTGGCCAGACGGCTCAGTCTGCTGTGATTGGTCTACTCTGCTCTAATTGGCCAGACGGCTCAGTCTGTTGTGATTGGTCTACTCTGCTCTAATTGGCCAGACGGCTCAGTCTGCTGTGATTGGTCTACTCTGCTCTGATTGGCCAGACAGCTCAGTCTGTTGTGATTGGTCTACTCTGCTCTAATTGGCCAGACGGCTCAGTCTGCTGTGATTGGTCTACTCTGCTCTGATTGGCCAGACGGCTCAGTCTGTTGTGATTGGTCTACTCTGCTCTGATTGGCCAGACGGCTCAGTCTGCTGTGATTGGTCTACTCTGCTCTGATTGGCCAGACGGCTCAGTCTGCTGTGATTGGTCTACTCTGCTCTGATTGGCCAGACGGCTCAGTCTGCTGTGATTGGTCTACTCTGCTCTGATTGGCCAGACGGCTCAGTCTGTTGTGATTGGTCTACTCTGCTCTGATTGGCCAGACAGCTCAGTCTGACGTCACAACGAAACGGCTTATGATTTGTTTGAAAAACGATTTATTTTGTTTCCTCAGAGTCGACTCTTACTTTTTGAAAGACAATAACTTTATATACGGTGCACTTTCAGATTTGAAACTTTGCAGGATGTTTTCATTCTCTCAGAGCTGTGTTACACACTACATGAAAGGTCCTTTTCAAAAATCCATAATAGGGTTACTTTAAGTTGAATGGCCAATGAAATTAATTATAATCACAAGTTTATTTAGCATAAAAGAACCTCGTGAACAACATTCTGAATGCATGATTTGATATAGTACTGTGATTCATATTTTCAAAAACCCCACAAATAAAGTGTCTGAATATGTGCTGACTTACTCTGAGTGAGACGGCCACGGCTTTGATGATGAAGTCATTGACCGACACCTTGATGTTCTCTAAACACACACGCACACAAGATGTGAACATGACAAACAACACACACTGGGTCTTTAATATACATGCATGTGTGCGTAAAGAATGTGCTAATTCACACAGGAATCCTGTTTCACTGGTAAGTTCCACCAGTGTAGTCCAAACTATGGTTAGTTTAGTGTTGTTAATCCATGATGGTGTGTGTGTGTGTGTGTGTGTGTGTGTGTGTGTGTGTGTGTGTGTGTGTGTCACCTGTGGCCAGCTGTCTCCTGAGCTCGAGGACGGCGCCGAGGTCACAGTCCACTGAGGCGTAGGCGTGTGGGATAGTGCTCTTGGACTGAGTTAGTCTCTGAGCGATGACTCTCCTCACGTTAGAGGCCGCCACGTCTGTGAACGCGCCCTGAAGACACAACACACACACACACAGATCGATCAAGCTTCACACGCTCAGCATGAGAAGAGTTCGGGAAGTTCACGAGACTGGAGGATATATGCTGTCCATTGATCATTTTATACTGTAATACATCATTTCACATTAAACATAGTTCACCCCACCCAAAATCAGCCCATGATTTACAATCAATTAAATCAACACGTAGGCCGTCTGGGGGAAGCTAGTTGTTTTAGTTAATAAAGTTTTAAATATTAATATTTTTCTCACACAAACACATGGCTTCGCTTCAGAAGGACTTTATTAACTCCCGGAGCCGTGTGGATATTTAGCTCCCATGACAGCTCTGTGTGTGTGTGTGTGTGTGTGTGTGTGTGTGTGTGTGTGTGTGTGTGTGTGTGTGGACAGAGCGGAGCTGGGCTCACCGGCGCTGCAGGTCTCCCGAGCACAGAGACGGGTGTGTGTGTGTGTGTGTGTGTGTGTGTGTGTGTGTGTGTGTGGACAGAGCGGAGCTGGGCTCACCGGCGCTGCAGGTCTCCCGGGCACAGAGACGGGTGTGTGTGTGTGTGTGTGTGTGTGTGTGTGTGGACAGAGCGGAGCTGGGCTCACCGGCGCTGCAGGTCTCCCGGGCACAGAGACGGGTGTGTGTGTGTGTGTGTGTGTGTGTGTGGACAGAGAGGATCTGGGCTCACCGGCGCTGCAGGTCTCCCGGGCACAGAGACGGGTGTGTGTGTGTGTGTGTGTGTGTGTGGACAGAGCGGAGCTGGGCTCACCGGCGCCGCAGGTCTCCCGGGCACAGAGACGGGTGTGTGTGTGTGTGTGTGTGTGTGTGTGTGTGTGTGGACAGAGCGGAGCTGGGCTCACCGGCGCCGCAGGTCTCCCGGGCACAGAGACGGGTGTGTGTGTGTGTGTGTGTGTGTGTGGACAGAGCGGAGCTGGGCTCACCGGTGCTGCAGGTCTCCCGGGCACAGAGACGGGTGTGTGTGTGTGTGTGTGTGTGTGTGTGTGTGTGTGTGTGTACAGAGGATCTGGGCTCACCGGTGCTGCAGGTCTCCCGGGCACAGAGACGGGTGTGTGTGTGTGTGTGTGTGTGTGTGTGTGTGTGTGTGTGTGGACAGAGAGGATCTGGGCTCACCGGCGCTGCAGGTCTCCCGGGCACAGAGACGGGTGTGTGTGTGTGTGTGTGTGTGTGTGTGTGTGTGTGTGTGTGGACAGAGAGGATCTGGGCTCACCGGCGCTGCAGGTCTCCCGGGCACAGAGACGGGTGTGTGTGTGTGTGTGTGTGTGTGTGTGTGTGTGTGTGTGTGTGTGGACAGAGCGGAGTTGGGCTCACCGGCGCTGCAGGTCTCCCGAGCACAGAGACGGGTGTGTGTGTGTGTGTGTGTGTGTGTGTGTGTGTGTGGACAGAGCGGAGTTGGGCTCACCGGCGCTGCAGGTCTCCCGGGCACAGAGACGGGTGTGTGTGTGTGTGTGTGTGTGTGTGTGGACAGAGCGGAGCTGGGCTCACCGGCGCTGCAGGTCTCCCGAGCACAGAGACGGGTGTGTGTGTGTGTGTGTGTGTGTGTGTGTGTGTGTGTGTGTGTGGACAGAGCGGAGCTGGGCTCACCGGTGCTGCAGGTCTCCCGGGCACAGAGACGGGTGTGTGTGTGTGTGTGTGTGTGTGTGTGTGTGTGTGTGTGTGTGTGTGTGTGTGGACAGAGCGGAGCTGGGCTCACCGGTGCTGCAGGTCTCCCGGGCACAGAGACGGGTGTGTGTGTGTGTGTGTGTGTGTGTGTGTGTGTGTGTGGACAGAGCGGAGCTGAGCTCACCGGTGCTGCAGGTCTCCCGGGCACAGAGACGGGTGTGTGTGTGTGTGTGTGTGTGTGTGTGTGTGTGGACAGAGCGGAGCTGAGCTCACCGGTGCTGCAGGTCTCCCGGGCACAGAGACGGGTGTGTGTGTGTGTGTGTGTGTGTGTGTGTGTGTGTGTGTGTGTGTGTGTGTGGACAGAGCGGAGCTGGGCTCACCGGTGCTGCAGGTCTCCCGGGCACAGAGACGGGTGTGTGTGTGTGTGTGTGTGTGTGTGTGTGTGTGTGTGGACAGAGCGGAGCTGAGCTCACCGGTGCTGCAGGTCTCCCGGGCACAGAGACGGGTGTGTGTGTGTGTGTGTGTGTGTGTGTGTGTGTGTGTGGACAGAGCGGAGCTGAGCTCACCGGTGCTGCAGGTCTCCCGGGCACAGAGACGGGTGTGTGTGTGTGTGTGTGTGTGTGTGTGTGTGTGTGTGTGTGTGTGTGGACAGAGCGGAGCTGGGCTCACCGGTGCTGCAGGTCTCCCGGGCACAGAGACGGGTGTGTGTGTGTGTGTGTGTGTGTGTGTGTGTGTGTGTGTGTGTGTGGACAGAGAGGATCTGGGCTCACCGGCGCTGCAGGTCTCCCGGGCACAGAGACGGGTGTGTGTGTGTGTGTGTGTGTGTGTGTGTGTGTGTGTGTGTGTGTGTGTGTGTGTGTGGACAGAGAGGATCTGGGCTCACCGGCGCTGCAGGTCTCCCGAGCACAGAGACGGGTGTGTGTGTGTGTGTGTGTGTGTGTGTGTGTGTGTGTGTGTGTGGACAGAGCGGAGTTGGGCTCACCGGCGCTGCAGGTCTCCCGAGCACAGAGACGGGTGTGTGTGTGTGTGTGTGTGTGTGTGTGTGTGTGTGGACAGAGCGGAGCTGAGCTCACTGGCGCTGCAGGTCTCCCGGGCACAGAGACGGGTGTGTGTGTGTGTGTGTGTGTGTGTGGACAGAGCGGAGCTGGGCTCACCGGTGCTGCAGGTCTCCCGGGCACAGAGACGGGTGTGTGTGTGTGTGTGTGTGTGTGTGTGTGTGTGTGTGTGTGGACAGAGCGGAGCTGGGCTCACCGGCGCTGCAGGTCTCCCGGGCACAGAGACGGGTGTGTGTGTGTGTGTGTGTGTGTGTGTGTGTGTGTGTGTGTGTGTGTGTGTGTGTGTGTGTGGACAGAGCGGAGCTGAGCTCACCGGCGCTGCAGGTCTCCCAGGCACAGAGACGGGTGTGTGTGTGGGCCGCCCCGTGGCCGGAGGGGAGGGAGGAGGCGCTGTGAGCGGGACAGGAGGAGGAACAGCTGCTGGACGCCCTTTATCAGACTGACTCAACAGCTTCACTGCGTCTCTGAGGGAAGAACAGCACAGACCGTCACCGGAGCAACACACTGACTGAGCAGATCCACCAATCAGCTGATCAATACCACAGATCTCCCCAAACTGAGCAGATCCACCAATCACCTGATCAGTGTCACAGAGATCTCGAATCTCGTTTTTTCCTTGAGAAACCTAGGCTGATGGACCAATCATATTGTCATGGAGAATATATATATATATATATAACATGATAATGACGATATTATCCTCATATATCTTGCAGCTGAACGGTCATCTTCAGTGGATCTGAGGTATTAATAGGTTTCAGTTTCTTTGTTTCTACGGACACCCAGAGAAGGGAGAATGGGTTGCCATGGTAACGTGTGTTACTAATGAGACAGTTCAGTGTGTGTGTGTGTGTGTGTGTGTGTGTGAGAGGCTCACTCTTTGGTGATGAGGCCGCGTGGTCCTGTAGCTTTGGCCAGATGAGGGTCCAAACCATGAGTGTCCAAAATGTGTCGTGCCGCAGGACTCAAGCGTAACCTGGTCACACAAACAGCACAAATACACACACACACACACA